>NC_056668.1:37897500-38182500 GCF_018350195.1 Panthera tigris | reverse complement strand
TCAGGAAAATTAGGACAACACAGAAAAGAACTAGGCAGAAACAAACAACTCTAGCAGAGGAATTCAAACAGTGCTCTTTATTTTCAAGTAAAATTTTCTAGCAATTACAAAAAAAGGAATCAACATCAGAGTATTTATTATATATTGATGCAATAAAAAAAAAACTTTAAAAAATGAAATCAGCTTCTGTTTGAATTTCAACTCAAAGTCTGAAGAGTAAAGGAGAATTTGTCCCAAATTATAGGTACATATGCAATGGTTTTATTTATTTCCTATTATCAAAATGGCTATTATTATGTCTGAATACAATATGTATATACAATATTTTTTTTAATTTTTTTGACGTTTATTTATTTTTGAGACAGAGAGAGACAGAGCATAGGAAGGGGAGGGGCAGAGAGAGAGGGATACACAGAATCTGAAACAGGCTCCAGGCTCTGAGCAGTCAGCACAGAGCCCGTCGTGGGGCTTGAACTCACGGACCGTGAGATCATGACCTGAGCCGAAGTCAGATGCTTAACTGACCGAGCCACCCAGGCGCCCCTGTATATACAATATTTTAGGTTTTGTTCCACACTAACTTCACCTCTTCTCATGCTAAGGACCGTGTTTGTTTGTTTATTTGTTTATTATTTTAAGGCTTATTTATTTTGAAAGAGAGAGAGTAGGGGAGGGGTAAAAAGAGAGGGAGAGAAAGATCCCAAGCAGGCTCTCTTCTGTCAGCCCAGAGCCTGATGTAGGGTTCAAACTCATGAACTGCAAGATCATGACCTGAGCCGAAATCGATTCAGACTCGTAACTGAACGAGCCACCCAGGTGTACCCCCCTCCACACTTTTTTAAAATTTACCTAAGAACCATGTTTAAATAAAAATTATATATTTTTTCTTTGTGACACAGTAAAGTGAGCAAGCTTTTCAATAGTCAAACAAGAACCCTGAGACTTTTAGTGCACAAAAAATGAAGAATTAATGTCAGATTGACAAATTCAAGTGAAATTAGCAATATAATAGTCAAAGAGGTTAATCCTGGGTGAAATTACTGCTACCTTGAAAATCTCAGTCATGTTTAATAATATTTGTCTTTAAATTAAACGGATTATACACTTAAATCTGTGTTTCAAATAAGACCAAACTAAATAGAGAGTCATCAGAAACATGCACTGATGAGACATTCTACTGGAAATAGAATATGGTATATAAATAAATTACCTCTGCTTTAGAAAGATAAACATAATAATTAAAAGTATCTTAATGTCCTGGGGCACCTAGGTGGCTCAGTCAGTTGGGTGTCTGACCCTTGATTTCAGTTCAGGTCATGATCTCACACGTTCATGGGTTCAAACCCTGATTCGGGCTCCATGCTGACAGCACGGAGCCTGCTTGGGATACCCTCTCTCTCACTCTCTTTCTGCCCTCCCCGCTCATGCTCTTGCACAGGCGTGCTTGCTTGCTCTCAAAATAAACAAACAAACAAACAAAAAAAAAGTATCTTAAAGTCCAAATAATGGTCAAAATATTTTTCCACAAGGCATCTTTTACTAATCATGATGAACATCTACATGTTTTCTAGATGAAGGTGGACTAAATGGGGAGAAAATCCTAGTCATGTTTAGTTCTGAGTTTGTAATTATCATCAACAAATATTTTTTGAGTCTCCTCTGTGCATGGCAATATGGTGATAATGATCAGCTCACTGACCGCCATCTACATGTCCAATGCTAAATTAAGTTTCTCTGATTTATGTTCATGGCTTTATTTGTGCCCTGGCTCATCTGTTCTTACAAGCTGCTCTTGTGGTGCTCCTACCAGCAAATTATGTGACAGTACCAACCTGGTGCTAATTTACTGAACTCTGTGCTACCAACAAAACACTTCTCAGTTTATATATATCTCTACCCATTATTGTTTTTCTACCTCACTTTGTCTCTAAGTGAGTACTGCCAAGCCAATAATAGATCCGGAGTAATTAAAAAACAAATAAAGCAACTCAACTTTACACTTTTCCATCTGGTAGTCTGTGGTAGTTTACATCCTTTCCACACCCTGGTGAAATCTATAAAACTTTCACTTAGTTACAAAATGCAATTGGCCTAGGATAAAGCAATCCACTGTACTACTACCTAGAAAATCTTTTAAAACATACATTTGAAGAGGTCACTCACTAATTAAATATTCTTCAATGGATCGTAAAGATTAAATTCAAAATCCTCCTGTAGTATTAGAATCATCTCACTCTCCAGCCTCAACTCCTATCACTCCATTCCCTATACTGTGCACTTACACCATAAAAATTGAAGTCCCCAGAATCTGTAACACCATGTCCCTTCCCAATGCATTTGTATGTGCTAGCCCTTCCCTTTGGCATCTGGCTTGACTTCTATTATGTTTTGTAAACTTAGCCTTTGCCACTCCTATTCTAGTCCTTACTCCAGTTTATGAAAAAATGCCCCTACTTATTTTCCCATAATACCTAGGGGCTATCAGTAAAATTTATCCCACTTTCTTTGAATTATCTATTTACTTGTCTATCTCCCTGATCAGAGTATACACTTCATGAAGCCAGGTAGAGGTCTTTGTACCTTTTCAGCTATATGAAATATATGAACTAGTTTATTTACTTTTATAACCCAAGAGCTTATTAACAGTATAACCCAAGAACTTAACACTATTGGCCTTTTATGTAGTTACTGCCCAATAAAAATATTTGGATGAATGAATAAATAAAAGGAAGAGCAAATACTCATCTCCAAGTCAAACTCTCATCTTTAGTCCTTTTCTGATAATCTTTTAAGCACATTACAAACGCTAATTTCTTCTCCTAATTGTTTTTGTGGTATTTAAGTCCAAGCACATGGTAAATTTTACTAGTGGAGACTTTTCTTTACTTAATATTAATATCTTATGAGGCCATAAACAGTTAATGTTCAGTAATTTCTACTTAAGATAATCTTCCTCTCCTGAGCTCAGACAACCCAAATAGAGATCAATGAATTATCTGAATTGTCCACATCTCTGTGCCAAATTTCAAATGATATTTTTATTAAAGCCATGCTGTTCTACTCTTCTGTGCAGAAGATTAAATTATATAAAATTTTTCTGTATCTTACCATTTTCAACTTTTACGAATAAACCCGTCAAGAGTTCTCAAAATCACAGAGTTAAAGAAGTTGAAAATAAAACAGCCATCCATTTCTCATCACAGAGAACTATCCAGTATTGTTCAACTGGCTCAAACAAAGAGAAGAGTAAAAAATTAGTAATATAATACGAATATCTATGCTGAGATAATTCAAAAGAATACCAGCTGTTTGCTATCAGTATGATAAGTAGTTTTCATATTTAATATACTGCCCTTAAATGGTTTCGAGGAAGGGGCTAGCCAAACGACTAGAATATTGGCACTTTTAGCCCCACTCCACAATCTGAAGGGAGGAGAAGGGAACATGACATTGACTTCAATCATATGGCTATGATCTAATCAATTATGCCTAAGTAATAGAATCTCAGTAGAAATTTTTGAATAACCATGATGAGGAGCCCACAGGTTGGTGAATACATGAATGAACAAGGAGGGAGGCATGTCAGGAGAGGTCAGGGAAGCTCTTTGTTTCTCCCTTTTTACGCATCTCTTTCATTTGGCTGTTCTTGAATCGTAACCTTTATAATAAAACTGCAATCGTAGAACAGAGCTTTCTTGAGTTCTATGACTCATTCTAGTAAATTTTCTAACCTGCAGGGGGTCTTGGGAGTTTCCATATTTACGGTTAGGTAGGCAAAATCTGGGTTACTTGGGGATACATGAAACTTTAGGCTGGCATCTGAAGTGGTGACAGTCTTGAGAAGCTGACCCCTACCTTGTGGGTCTGTGCTAATTCCAGATAGTTAGTGTCAGAATTGAATTAAATTGTAGGACACCAGCTGGTGTCAGAGAGTTAGTGATAAAAATGCCATATACCATTGGGCCACCTAGGTGGCTCAGTCGGTTAAGGGCTGGACTTTGGTTCAGGTCATGATCTTACAATTCATGGGTTTGAGCCCCGCATCAGGATCTGTGCTGATAGCTCAGAGCTTTGAGCCTACTTAGGATTCTGTGCTTCCTCTCTCTAAACCTCTTTCCCTCTCGTGCTCTCTCTCCCTCTCTCTCTCAAAATAAATAAACCTAAAAAAAAAAAAAAAGAACATGCCATATACCATTAAGCTATTGGAGGGGAGTTTATGTTACTTGCAACTAAAAGGAACGTGACTTTTGATCATTCATAATTTACTGTTAATATAAACCCATTTATTTTACTTTCTAAGGATATTTCTATTTCATCTTTCTGTAAGTCAAAGTCCCTTTTGAATTGCATACTATTTTTTAAAATATTTTTTTAATTTTTTTTAACATTTATTTATTGTTGAGACATAGAGAGACAGAGCATGAACAGGGGAGGGTCAGAGAGAGAGAGGGAGACACAGAATCTGAAACAGGCTCCAGGTTCTGAGCTGTCAGCACAAAGCCCGACGCAGGGCTTGAACTCACGAAACAAGAGATCATGACCTGAGCCGAAGTCGGACGCTTAACTGACTGAGCCACCCAGGCACCCCTATTTTTTAAAATATTAATGCTCTATAGTGATGGTTTAAAAACATTTGTTAAACTGTTAGTTTCTCTTTTTGAAAAAATTTAAAAAGACATGATAATCATAATGTTCATTCTATTGAGAAAAATTGACAACCATCAGCAATGCCTTTATTGTTGTCTTGTTTTTGTTTTCATATTCACACAAAACTTGTTTCAGGTGACAAAAATCTCTCTTTGACCAAATCCTACTCTGGCTCTCCTACACTCTTTTGGGGCTCCAGTGTTGTTCTCTGCACTGTCCAATTTTAGCAAGAATCTTGCTAAGTCTGTCTATTTAGAATCCCTCACCCTACATATCTAATCACTCTTGGTATGTAATCAGGTTCCTCATCCTCTACCATCCCCCAGGTGATGTCTGATCATCCCGGGCTACCTTTGATAAGAATGGTGTTAAGTTGGTTTAACCAAATCCCCCTGCTTCATTTTAGTCATTTCCCTTTCGCTGACCTCCACCCTACTCCTTGGCTATAAATTCCCACTTGCAAATGTTGTATTTGGAGTTGAGTCCAATCTCTCTCCCCAACTGAAAGACTTCACTACAGTAGTCTCTAAACCTGTTGCTATACCCACTCTTGAATACAATCTCCTTCACTATCTTCAATAAGTGTCGTGAATATTTTTTTGGTCTTTAATAGGGGAACTCGACTTGCATTACTTAATGATCAAGTGAAATAAATGTGCAGACTGGTAAATCCAGCAAAGTGCAGTTTCATAGCTGCTTGGTTAATATGGATAATGATCTATATGAAAAACATAAGAATATGTCTAAGAAGTGTTATAAATCAAAGATGATTCAACAAACTTTGTGGGATTGCAGTGAGTTCCACATGAGGTAATGACTAACAGAGCACTGATCCATATGTCATGCACCCATGCAAACACCTTATTTTCACTGCCTTTACCACATACTTCGGAGCTCACCTGTTCTAGTTCCTACCTTCTCTACACAAGTTGTGACTTGCCAGTGCCAGATTACCTCTCCGGAAGAGGCAGAGAGCAACACTTGGGAAGGTAGTCCGGAAGAAGACTGAGTTTTTAATACCGTACTAACAAGTACACAGATTGCCCGTGAATGTGGATTATGTATTTTAATCTCTAGGTGTTATTAAGGAAAAATTCAAGTGTCTCATTAGAATGATACGCAGTATTTCAAGGATCCTGTTTTTTCCTATTTCCCCTTCCAATTATAATTATTCTTCTGTTTCTAATTGTCTTCTTTTCTTTTTCTCAAAATTACCTCATAATTATTGTCTTGCATTTCCTCTTCCTTTCTCCTTCCTCCTTTTGTCTCCTCCAACACCCTTTTATAACGTGATCTCTTTCTTGCATCATCAAAGCCAATACTGTCTTACTGCTTTTCTAATATTGCTACAGCATTTAGAAAGTATTTGATGTGTTTGAATATTGTGTACAAACCATACATCTGCTGTGTGCAGCACAGTTTCCAATATCCCTGGGAGCACAGTTGTTTTGTTTTATTTTTTTAAAGAAATTCTGTCATATTAAAAGGAAAAACAATATCATCAATCATAGGAAGCAGATCTGCCTACCTTTGCAGCTGCGTGACAAAAATATCTCTGTGCACATCTTTTATTTGTACCTACCCAGCGAGGAAAGAATTCACCATATGTAATCCTTGAAAGTCTACTTTCTATTATTTTAAGTTGATTTGCTTTTGAGCCTCTTCTTTTGGTTTCATTTTCCTTTATCCACCTTAGTTTTCTAGATTATTATTCACATTCAACAAATGAATAATTAAATTCTCTCTGCAAATTATTTTTGTTACCTCAACTCTACATTTATATAATGAAACTTGTTTATTTATTTGCAGAATAAAAAACCCAGGCCTTTTTTCCTTTCTACAGGTAGGACAATCTGGTTATTAGTATTTGGGTTAGATAGTAATACTTTAGAGTGGTTTACTAGACAGGAGACATGAGATTGTCTTTTTGTCTTCTCTCTTCCTGGATAACAATTCCAAAGTTTAACTCTTTAATATAAGTTGAGTCCAACAAACTCCACAGGTTGATGGATTTGGGAAAAACTTAAATGACTTTGTTATCTCTCCACCGCTGTCTCTCTCTCTCTCTCTCTCTCTCTGTCTCTGCCTCCCTCTGTCTCTCTCTCTCTCTCTCTCTCTCTCTCTCTCTCTCTCTCTCTCTCACACACACACACACACACACACACACACACACACGAAAGATTCAAGTTTTCCCTGCGCAGGATATTTTTCATTTGCCTGTCCAGATCTACCCCCACACTCTTCCCTTCTTCTGTTTCTGCCCTGGACAGCTTATCTACACAATAGGCTTTCTTGGTCTAACTTTCGCTTAACCAAACAAATGTGGAACCCTTTTAGGAGATCAGAGGAAGGAAGAAGAGAGATAAGAACCTCACTCCCTATAAGGACATATTAAGCTGGGTAGGTCTTACCTTTGACTGTGGACCTCTCCACTCTGTTCTCCCTTTCTTATCTTAAAAATCATGATCTCTTCTTGGCTCTTCAGGCTGAGGGTTGGGAATAACTTCCCTGTTACCATCCATGGGTTAGTGCACTGTCCCTTGTGATTTTCCAACCCTCTGCCACACCTTTGTTAATAGTCTCTTTATTAAATTCTCTTCAAATTTTCTTAAGTTGACTATTTCTGGAAACTTGGCTGCTTCATTCCATCTAAAAATTATTTCTGAGAAACTTACTATAGATACTATAAGTTCTTATGAAAGTTCTACACATTTACCAAATGACCTCATTTAGTGCTGATTCTGAATACTTATAGATGTTACCACACAATCTTTACAAACAGAATAATAAAAGCCAATAGACTTTAGCATGGACTTAATCAGAAGCATATGTTTTGATCATTGCAAGGGTTGACTGTCAAGGTTTTAAAAGATCCTTTAAGAAATATATTAAATGGTTACCTTGTGTAGATTATCACTAGCCAATGGGTACTTTAGGCTTGCATTAAAATGAACAGAGCCAGAATCAAATCAAAAAGTGCTGCAATATCTCAAACAACTTGAGTAGATGGGAAGATGTGATCTGGGAAAATCATGTTAAATGATTCAACTGCCTTTTGTTATAGCAAGACTCTGATGTCAAAGACAGACATAAAAACTTTGACTAAAACTTCCATTGACATATGAGAATAGAAATAAAATACCCATTCTCAACAAGTGGATTTTATAATATACACTAATTTAAATATATATATATATATATATATATATATATATATATATATATTTAAGTTATAAATAAATATTGTAAGATGACATTTCATCATGCCAAGAACATCTTTAAGACTTTAAGTGTTCAAAATCCGGAATTTGAAAAATATTTTGCATTGGAAAAATGAAGCTCAATTTACAACCACCTTACAATTAGGCCTATCAGTTCCTTCCCTTCCAAACATACTTCCTCAATGAGTTTTACACTCATTACTAGGGTTAGGGTTAGGGTTAGAAATCAGGGGTAGAAGTTAGTTTTTGCTTGTTTTTTTTTTTAATTTTTTTTAAAATTTTCTTTCCCTTGATTTCCCATCTCTAGGAAAGGGCTTGTGAGCTGTGTCTATTCTGGGTGGGGGTCCAATATTATTGGCTGAATCCAAAGGCACAAAATCTTACCTGAAGTGCTGTTCACAGCACAACAGTTTGGGTCTTGGACAATCCATGCTGATAATACAGGGATATTGGGGTAAGTCTCTGCTAGTAGTAGTGGTTAGGGCAAAAGTTAGGGTGAGGTTAAAGATGCATGTCCTTCTTCAGCCCCTGGCACTGTCTCCTTCTTGTCTCAGCTCTTTGTTTTCCCCTTCACTGACTGACTACCCATGCTTTACCGTCTTTGGTTTTAACTTACGTTGTTTCAATTCTGTTCTCAATATTCCTGGTTAATTACTTTTAAAAAGATGCAGTGTGCTTATTTTACCTAATATTGAATTCTTCTCTCCTCTGAATTCCAAATCCAATATTTATATCTAATTTTGAAGTGAATCTTCTGAGAAAGAGGGTTAGGAGTGCTTACTTTTCAGGAACCAAGTTTTTACTAAGCTTGTTAAATTATAAGATGTGGTAAATAGTGTCACATTTGAAGTTCTATTTGTGCCCCTATGGATTAGCACACTGGTAGCAAGGAAGAGCCTAGCTTAGTAAATTGGTTAACAAAATACTACTCCAAATTTTTTCTCTTACTGTCATAGCAACATCAGATGTCATGCTGGAAATTCTAATTGATTTATATCACATCATCTGACATTTTTCAACCTTAAAATAGGTTAATTCAACCTTAAAATAGGTTTAATAAAATAGGTTTATTACCATATGTAACTGTCCAACTAAAAAATCTAGTTAGTTCTTCTTACCACTGGAAATAGTAATAATGAAAATGCTTTTCACATCCTATTTTTCATATTTATTATGTGAATATTTAAAGAACATAAAATTGGGGCACCAGGGCGGCTCAGTCAGTTAAGCATCTGATTCTTGGTTTCAGCTCAGGTCATGATCTCACGGTTCATGGGTTCGGTTCCAGCCCCACAGCAGGCTCTGTGCTGACAGTGCAGAGCCTGGGTGGGATTCTCTGCCTCCCTCTCTCTCTGCCCCTCTCCTGCTCTCTCTCAAAAATAAATAAATTAAAAAAATAAAGACCGTAAAAATTGAAAATTAGATCTATGACACCTGATGTCATATCTCAAAGTAGTCATCAGTGGAGCATAGACTATTTCAAATATGGCAAGAAATCAGAAGGAAGTGTTTGTATGGTCAGTCCCAGGAGCACTAACATTCAGCTTTGTTCCCAAGTTTCCAAATGCAGGATTCAGGACCAAAGGATAGGTAGGAAATTGTAGAAGGATTGGGGATGACCTCAGAAGATTAAGTAGCAGAGAAGACACCGTTCACATTTCGGTAAATGCTAAACTGTGCATCAAAGTACACTCATTTAAGAGGAAAATACATTCCAAATGATGTGGAGTTGGTGAGAAAATTACTAGACATTTTCAGCAAAATGAAAATGTATGATCAAGGCTCATCTTTTGATATTAAATGAAAGTGAAATAGAAAAAGTATCCAAATCTTTCTTTCTTTCTTTCTTTCTTTCTTTCTTTCTTTCGTAGAAGAAGTGTCTGAAGATAGTTCAACAAACTTCTTGGTGTATAGTTTTAATAGTGTTTATGATTCATATGTAATGGAGAATGACAAGAGTGATGCATGGTGAAAAATTGTATCACTGTACAGGGACAGGTTTGCACTTTATTCCTGATCATTAGTAAATGAAAATAGGAGTTATATACTGCTGAAATAAAGGGAACTGATACCATAAGCAAAGCAAGCAAACAGTAGCAATAACAATAAAAAACTTATATCAAGTGTATTTCCAAATCCTCCTAATCAAACGAACAACAATGATTCAAGTAGAAATAACTATTAACACTTGAACCTGAGAAAAGGAATGGTAGAATAATCATGCATTTACTTTATTGTAATTCCAGGTGGATTCCTGAACATCTGTCTATAAAATATTTTGTTTAGTGACAGTGGTTTTGCTGCTCTACAGTTCTTCTCTGTGCATAGTCACACCATGTAAATATATAACACATGTCTTTTCTTTTACTTACTGCGTTGACTTCTCTACCAGCGTTTTTCCTATGTAGCATTCCACACAATGTTCTAAGATACAGACATATCCTAAATTGTATCTATTTTAGAGCAGGTAATATTCTCTTTTTAGATTGGCAATTTATAACAAAATTGATCTGCACTTCATTAAAACATTTAATAATGTGAAGATAAGTAGCAAAAAATAGGTTATACCAGGAAAGTGGAGATATCAGAAGAGTAATTATCATGCAAATTATTTTCATGACAATGAAACCCATAATAATTCTCTTTCTTCTAGGGTTGTAATAAAGATGAAATAAGATAATGGTCAAAAGCACTTAGTAAAGCATTTGTACTTAGTAAGTGCTCAATAAGAGTTAGCTATTATCGTTCTCATTATTGTTATTGTTAGTCTCATATTTATAGCACATCTTGGGCTGCCTTCATCCATTTGTTTAGAAGACATACATTGAATACCTACAAATTGCCAAGCACTATATTAGGGACTAGTGAAGTTCCTTTGTTCATGAAGACATAGGGACATATAAGACAACAAAGTATGATACATTCTATGACAGGAGAAGTACAGGGCACCAGGAGAGCACAAATGAAGGCCACGCAGATGGGATGGGGGATGAGGGCTGCTGTGGAAAGGGTGAGTAAACCAGACAGAGAATGTTTTTCACATCAAGTGAAACTAAGCCATACACCATATGACTAATAAAATCACTCTCTCTCCTAGTCTTCCCCATCCCATTGACTCCAGACCCTTGATGTTATTGGACTCAGATAAGTGAGCATTCAGCTGGAGTAGATACAGTTAGAGTTCCTGCACAAACACAGATACCCATCAGAGGCCTGGGTAGAGAGGTCAATTCACTAGAAAGGAGAGACAAAGGCAATTTAGGCTATTTTGCCTGCATCAGTTTCTTTTGGCAATGCTGCATGCTTATTTTTTTTTTTAATGGCTGTCTAGACAGAAATGAGATAAAGTTGATTATAAGAGGAATGTAAATGAACTTTTCAGTGCTTTTATTTTAAAAGCCAACAATATTGAGACCTATTAAGGACAGTGTGACAAGAGAAAGGCTTTGATGTATAGAAAAGGAATGTTCCTGAAGAATTTGATAGAGAAAAAATGTCCATAAAGTAACTTGTTTTTCCCATAATGGAGTTATGCTTCAACAGAAAATAAAAGAAAGAAAGTTATCAATTTATAAAACAATTTCATGCACATGAATTTTTGAAAACACATTGAAGATATTTGATATAGTAAAATGTTAACAATTAACCATATTCCTTTGATTCAAATGCCATTACATCTATGGAAGAAATTCATTGATATCAGAGTTTTCTAATATATCAATTGTTGTACCTCCTTATATGAGACCCACCCTAGTCATGCTTGCCATAAAATATCATCCTATAGCACATAATCTATTAGAAAATTTTCCTCATAATATGTAATATATAAAAACATATTCTAGTAAGTTTGATGATCTTATCAAGATGATGTTAAATATTTATGGAACTAACAAGATTCAAAGTTTTCATACATTTGAAGTTTTCATTCTATTTCAAACAATAAAACAGTCTACATCTTCATTCTGTCCCGGTCTCCTAAATCAGGCAGTAGTTAGGCTATTCAATATCATGATGGAAAATACATGTTCAAAATTAGAAAAAAAATAAAGTTTTCCTGAGTTTCATATTTTGAAAGCCTAGGTGTTAGGAGCAAAATTTTAAAAGATTTGGAAAGAAACATGAGGGGGTGTGGTGAGGAGATAAGACACAACCACAAGAAGAAAAATCTATGAGTAGGAAAGAGGGCTAGTTTTCTGCTGAGTTACCAGAAAAAAGAGAAGCTCCAGTGATCTTGGGGCAACTCTGCCTGAGTAGCTCCTGGGGCTAGCAAAAGCACCATGTTCAGTCTAGGAAGAGAGAATCTTAGGCGGCCCTTCAGAGTTTCTGTGGTTCCCATTCTGGCTTAAGAGCTGCAAGATGGTACCACAGGCCTGGATTATTTATATTATGGAATATCATGCAGTTTTATAATATGAGTATTATATACATATACATGTATGTCTATGAATAATGTCTATAATATACATCAGCAATTTACCTCGGCTGTGAAAATAGGATAGAAACTATCAACTTTTCCATACATATTTGTACATTATTTCTTATAGTCTTTCCCATCTCAGTTAATGAAAAAGGCATCCTTCTAGTGCTATAGGCCAATGCCTTGTAGAAGTCCTTGATTCTTTTCTTTATCTTTCATTCTGTCTCCAGACTATGAAAAAATTCCACTGGCTATCCTTTGGAATCAAACGCAATTTCTTCTTACCAACTCTCTGCTAGCACAAACTAAAAGCAACCATTATCTCTTTTCTAATACATTGCATTAACATCTCTACCACCCAACACAGCAATTAGAATTATCTTTTAAATGAATAAGGCAGATCATGTCAGCCATCTGCTGAAAATCCTCCAAATCTTTCCCAATGCTGTCTTTGTAAAAGTTGAATCCATAAGCTAGCCTACCAGCCCCTAGCAACCACATTCTGTTACCCCTTGATTTCATCTCCTCCTCTCCATAATCTTATACTCTTTCTTTCTACCCACACCAGATATCCTTACTCTTTCTTAAGCAGCAAGTATATTCCTGCCTCAAAGCTTTTGCACTGGTCTTATTCCTTATTCTGTGCTCTTCTGCCAATATCCTCCTGGCATGCTCCCTTGACATATTCAGTCTGTCCAAATGTCACCTTATCAATAAGGCTTTACCTTCTGTCATTAAAAATAGCAATATCTCCACCTACAGGCATTTCCCAATTTCTTCCCCTGTGTTCTTCTCATAGTACTAATCACCTTCCAATGTAACTATATCGTTTCCTTATTTTGCCATGTTGTTTGTCTTCCCACACTAAAATATACATTCTGAGGATATGGATTTTGTCTCTTTTCTTCCTGGTATACACTGGTTAAACAGAAGCACCTGAAACAGTTTGGTCTACAGTCAGTGTCTAATAATTATTTTACAATTTAATGAATAAGTATGGAGTATATGCTACTTAAAAATATTCTTTTGTTAATATCCTTTTAAAATTATTTCTTGTGACTTAAAGCATGTCTTCCTTTTTTAAACTCACCTGGAATGTTTTAATAAATGCTTTTGAATCTCTTTTCCGGTGATCTTAGTCTTTTTGTTTAAAGTGCTTCTACTCTCAAGCTGACTTGTGCTATTCAGTGTATGAATTCCTACATCTGAGTCTGTGAGAGTTAAGACTTGCAGAATATTCCACCAAATACAAGGGAGGTTGTGAATTCCTTTTATACCAAGATCAATAACGATCTGAATTGGACAGATTAAATTAGCCACAGGCTGGTTTGGAGGCATGAGGATAGATGGACAGCTTCTGTGAGTCTCTTGTAGTTCTATACAAAGTGTTTGTTAAAGTTTCAATGAGAAAAAAGGCACTAAAATGCAAAGGTAAACATTCTGCTCTAAAGTGATAGAGACAAATGGCCTTCTATAGCACAAACCTTTTCAGAGATGGTATAGATCATCTGCATTATGTTTTTGTGTTGCCTGTGAAAAGGATATGTGGAGAAAGGCACTACTTGAAATTCAGTTCCAATATCATGTTGGTTGAAAAGCTGTGCTTCTTAGTAAATCCAACCAAATACACTGACATTTTCAGAGTGCATCTGATACATTTCAATAATTAATTCTTAAGTCAAGAAAGAGTCAAGAAATCAGATGAAGAAGCACAGTAGTCTGAAAATTGCCACTGGGAAGGAAAAAGAAAATCAGCCATAGATAGAACCTTTTCAAGCTGAAAAGAGGTCAGTGGGATACCACTGGGAACAGGGATGAAGCTTCAGGGGTTTTTATTATTGTTATTTACATAAACCACCCAGAGAGTAATGTGAGCTGCTCAGGCCATAACTTTGCAGAAATTGGTAGACTCAGAAAAAGAAAAATGCAATCACATAGTAGAAAGAACTAAATCAATGAAGGGTGTATATAACAAGCAGTCAGAGGGAAAAAATCTCAGATGAAAATATATTCTCTTTTAAAGAAAACAGATTGTACAATGATGGTGCTGAATAGGAACTTGAGACGTACTCTAACACGTCTCCATCAGAAAGTTTTATCTACATCCTATAGATGGTCTTTATCTTAGGATGAAAGGGTGTCACTGTATTGTCAAATGGAACACTAGAATTATATTTGCAGTTGAATATTTTTTAATGTGGAAAAGACAGAAGACTTCAGACATGCTATAATTGCCATTGAGGAAAAAAAAATAACATCATTTCAAAGCATCTATTTTGCAAAAATATTTTTCATGATGTTTCGGGTTATGTTTCATTTCTGCTCCTAAATAATTACTGTCTCAAATACTATCAACCAAAACCACAAGGAAAATAAAATTTATAATTTAAGCCACTGACAGTTCATTTAAAAATATCAATTCAACTTAATTTATCATCTATTTTTTTAATTTTTTTAATGTTTATTTATTTTTGAGAGAGAGAGACAGAGTATGAGCAGGGGAGGGGCAGAGAGAGAGGGAGATACAGAATCCAAAGCAGGCTCCAGGCTCTGAGCTGTCAGCACAGTGCCTGATGCAG
The DNA here is from genome assembly GCF_018350195.1 of Panthera tigris. Lineage (NCBI taxonomy): Eukaryota > Metazoa > Chordata > Mammalia > Carnivora > Felidae > Panthera > Panthera tigris. Next base: position 38,167,636 of record NC_056668.1, on the reverse strand, counting down.
GCCTCTAACTCACAAACAGTGAGGTCGTGACCTGAGCCCAAGTTGGACGCTTAACCAACTAAGCCACCCAGGCACCCCCAACATCTATTTCTTAAGAGTTTATCATGTACTTTTAAGAATGAAGAGGCAGACACAACCGGATCACTATATTAATAGTGGGTTTCAACACAAGGTCTTAGGAAAGGTTAACATATGTAGGAAGATATGCATGCATAATATCCATAGCATGCTTTATCAGGTAAAATACACACACTGAAAGTAAAAGAATACCTCTACAGGCAAATGCCCATGAGTTGGCATAGGAGCCATTGGATGACATCATCATGATGCTAGTTCCAATCAGTGGTCAGAGCTTCTAACAAGGAAAATAAAATAACAATATCCTGTGTACTCTTGTATTCTATAATCTGGTCATCGAAAATGAGACCGTGTTAGATACCCCTATACAAAAGTCCTTTATGTTATTAGCTGCTGACAAGTGGTTTACACATTATAGGTTGTTACTGGGGAAAAAAAAATGTCTTATATCCCTGAAGAACTTTTAACAAGTAATGGTTTGTAAAAAGGAGTGTTTTAGATTTATAAATCCACTGTGTGCTTTCTTATAATTCAAATGATTTATGAAACAGTTTCCAATTGTTTCTCTTGTCTACAGGACAACTTTTTAAGAAAAATAAAATATATATACTTTCCATTTTATTTTCTAAGTGAGTGATACAGTAACATATACAAGTCAAAGAGTGGGGTAACAAGTATATTTGGTTTCTTAAATCTCAGCTTGAATAATATATAAGGTGATAGTGGCATAGAGAATTTTCCATGTGTGAGATAACTTATTGTTTAGCGATGAAATACGCGTCACTCAATTTTTTTCTCCTGGGGAAAATAAATTATCTAAGACAGAAGTGATGGACTTTGCACTAATGCACTTATCATTTATATGGAGAGGTTTCAAAATATAAACAGGGACACTATTGGCCAAAATTATATCTCCTTATGATGAAATAAATGATGATACTGAAAGAACTTAGATGCTCACTCAGGTCAAGTGGTTGAAGAATTTCAAACTTTTTATTGCTTAGGGCTGTTAATTCCTACAACAGGACTGAACAAAGCACATGCCAAGATCTAATTAAGTCTGATAACTGATACTAAAGATCTCAGTAAGCAACTGTTTGAGAGGCACATGGAAACAAAAGTGCCTGTCGGTTTGTAGACAGAGAAAGAACTCCTTCCCGGACAAGAACTACTGATGAGTATTTGTACTATTCTGGAAAAAGCTGCTAGATCAGATGAATATAGAGTCGAGCTCTGAATGTAGAGAATATGATTAAAGAAGGAGCATAGAGATTAACATTAGATGTAAGGAATTAATCAGTATTGGGGAAATTCCAAGCTGCTTCAGTGAGCCAGAAGGAAGTTGGCTCCAAGTACTTTGTGGTAGGGTTGTGGGGCAAATTCCTTGTGCAGGAAAAGAACAATTCTTCTAAGGGAGCCAACTGATGTTGTAGGGACTTGAAACTCTTAGATAAGGATATGCATTGTTATGGTAATTTATCAACAAAAACAACAACAACAATAACTAGGGAACCTGGTGGTAAACTGCAGTATTGATACAAGAAGAAAATGATTAGGGCCTCATATTCCTCATAGTTGCATGAAGAAAGATGGAAACAAAAGGAAGCAAAAAAAAAAAAAAGAATAAAAAGGTAGTGCAATTGACAATGATAATACAAGTGCCAAAGAAAAGCAAAAATTAAAGTCTTTCAGATAACGAACCTGAAGAATAGTCGGTACACATTGAAATAATGGTCACGTAAAACAAACCTTTAGAATTAGTGTGGGGAAGTGTTAGTTATTTGATCCCCACACTGTCAGGAAGAATTCATTATACCTGATTTATTACTGAAGCTATTGGATCAAATGCTATAATAGCTTTCCTTGGGAAAAGGCATGCAAACAGAGCATACTGTTTACCCACTGGAAGAGTAAAACATTCTCTAAGATGAAATGAGTAGGAATAACACTTTCTATCTAAAGATATCAAAAAGATACACAGACTAGTTTATCAAATTTCTTAGAAAATGAACTGTTATCAACTTGGTTATCCATTTCAACTAAAATTCCAACTCGAATGTGTATGTGATTAATTTCTTTCCTTTAAAGTGTTTGATATTAATTGTATTGAGTTATTCTTTAACATCAAATACTATTATTCATAGCAGACTTGTGTCCAAGGTAAAACTAGCTGATTAAGCTAAGTTAATTTGCAAGAGTTAGAATTACATTTTTTCACTTCATATAAGAGATCACATCTGTCCTCTGCCTATGATTCTCAATAACTAAAAATAAAATTGTTTTGAATGTAGGCTTGGGTGATACATTTCATAGAATTTGATAAGAAGAATTCACATCATATTTTTAAATTTTGATTTTCTGACATGTCTTTGTTGTTTTTTAAGTTACCAATAACAGATTGTTTCAAGTTTTATTCATACTTGGACAATTGTTTAAATTTTATCTATTCTGGTGCTTCCTCACCTGTAACTGTAAATGCTTTGATATTCAAAATTAAAGTAGTTTTATTATTTTTCAAAATAAAAGTACTTTCTGACATTGTATTCTCCACAATGAATGCAACTTGCATTTTATACGTATTTTCAATAATTTTATTGTCATCTTATTCATTTTCCAGCCACGTTATTATTTCCCCTTAAATTACTTTTTTCTCTTCCTCAATTATATGCCTAAGTTAATTTCAGATCTGTCATTTATAGTTGCACAAACTATTGATGAAGCTGAAGCAGTTATATAATTTTAAAAGTAAACAAATCTCATCTCCTTTGTTTAAAACTCAGTAACAGAAAATATATCTTAGTGTATTCATCTTTCTACCAGTTTTAGAACTAATAATATGATTGACATCTTAAAATTTATTCTCCATACTCCAATCCACTTTAAGGTGACAGTTTCCTTGAAGACTACAGATAATTTTTCAACAACAAAAGCAGCATGACTCTGTTCTTTCAAAATTTGTTTTGGTATGTAAATCGGTACTAGTCAAAGTTTATAACAGAATATATAAACTGATAATGCAACCTTCTATTCCATTTTGCTATACGGAAATCAATGATAAATGGGATAATCTTGGGCAAAATCGTAATGTTTATATTCTTGGGGAAAGTTTTTCCAAAAATCATATGTGGTCTTTTAAAATTAGATTCTAAACATACTCATTTTTGCTATACATATAGTTTATTTTAAATCTTTGAGACTGATAGGTATATCTGTTTGAGATTTTAGATTTGATTCCAAAATATAAAATATACTATCAATATTTTTGACTAGTGAGCTACACATAAATTCAATAAGTATTTTGGAAATGAATGCACAAATAACTGAATGTGAGTTAATTAGTGTGTTTCTAAATGCATTTCCAGTTGCTAGATTTTAAAATAGAACAATTGCAGTTTATAAGGAATGCTTTCTTTGTGTAGATCTCTTATTAAGCCATGGGTATATGTGCTTTGTTTTATTTTAAGGAATCTCCTGAAAATGACTAGGACTTCCAAAATCTGATTATTGAGATAGCTATGGAAGAAATGCTTATTAAACACTTATTTTGCTGTAATAGAGTCACATTAGCACGCTGAAATGATTCTTGGCCATGGCAGATACATTAAATAAGATGTGAGTGTGAAAAATCCCAAAGCATTTGTTAACCCTCCAAAAAACTTCTAAGGAGTTTTAAAATCTACCTATGTATCTACCTACAACCGTAGAGCTACATTTCACCTAAATCTAAATTCGTTCCTCAAGTTTGTAACAAAGAAATTATTTCATGCCTGAAGATTAACTTTTTATTTGCTGAGAAACAAATTCAAAGTTTTTAATGAGACAAATACCAGATTGCATAGAAGCATCTATCTCTATTTCTAGAGGAAACCATATCCTGATAAACACAGATATAGCTCTCTGATCCCTCAGCTTCCATTTGAATACACTGCTACTAACTAGTCGTACCTGCCTTTGTGACTATATACTATTGGGATTCTGAAACTCTGGTTAAGCAGCCAAGACATTTGACAGCCTTTCCCAAGATGACTTCTGGCTGAGCTGGAAAATAATTACTTCATGAACTATTTGGTGATTGTTCAAGCCAAACAGTATTCTTGCCTTGTATCCAGACAGCATATTTAAGTGAACTCCATGTCAATGAGATGATTGTTGCATCTTGAGAAAAGATTACATAGAAATAATTTGGTATCCTACTCTGCCAGTAGGTGGCTTTTGTTTGGCCAAAATGGGAAAACACCTAAGTAGTGAGATAAATTAATAAACCTTTTGAAGCATATGCCACACACATTATTACCACTTTGATGTCACTAATATAACCTCAAATTGAATTCTAGTCAAAATCAAATTTATAAGTAACCTTTAGTCTGCCATATCCAAAATAGATCTGACTAGTACATATATAAGATGTGCATTTTTTATGATTTTAGTGTGTTTTTCTGACTTTTTTTAAAATATAAAGTGTCCTCCCCCTTGAATTATTTAGATATATGAAACTTTCCAACTATTCAATTATAAGAATCAATAGTATACATAAATATTATTTCAGGGAAAATAAAATGTTACTATTTTTTTTCTTGGTAATATAATCTACAATTTTTCTTTACTTTTACTTCAGTTCCATGGTACTACATAAGTGAACTTTTCTATGGCTGACATATTGACAATATCAGAACTGTAATTCTAGGTTTCTGCTTTTTAGGTCTGCAGTGTTGTTGACAATGAAGAGAAATGAAGAATAATAAAATATTTTAAACCCTTTATAAATAGTTAGAGATACTGACCTAACTCATGGATCACATTTTGTTTTCATTTTGTTTATCTGTTGTTGTTATTTGCTTGTTTGGTTGGTTTTGTTTTTTTCTGTTAAATGTTTCAACTGTATTCTTGAAAGGATTTTCTATTCTCTCAGATCTGTTTCTCTCTGACGTTACCAATAATTCCTCTAGGCCAATCTACCTTTATTTTTTTTTCCTGGACTATTATAACTCTCCAGACAATTCAACTTATCTTTTTTGTCATCTGTAGTAATCTCTTCTAATTTGTTCTTCATGAACATTTAGCAATCTCTTTCAAATTATACGTGTGAGACTATTTTATCACCCCCATCCTTATTTCCATTGAAAACCCCTGAATGGATTTCCATTGTTTTTAGAATAGGGAAACACCTCTGTCATAGAAACTTCAAGGCACTGTGTGGGATATTATATATAGAAAACCTTAAAGACTCCACCAAAAAACTGATAGAACTAATATACTATTATATTGAAGTTGCAGGATACAAAACTAATATAAAAAATCAGTTGTGTTTCTATACTCCAACAAACTATCAGAAAGAGAAATTAAGAAAGCAATCCCATTTACAACTGCATCAAAAATAATAAAATATTTCGGAATAAATTTAACCAAGGAGGTAAAATATCCATACACTGAAAACAATAAGACATTGATGAAAGAAACTGAAGGGACACAAATAAATGGAAAGACATTCCATGTTCATGGATCGGAAGAATTAATATTGTTAACAAGACGCTATTATCCAAAGCAATCTACAGATTCAATGCAATCCCTCCTAAAACTCCAGTGGCATTTCTTTTCACAGAAATACAACAAACAATCCTAAAATTTGTACAAAACCACAGAAGACTTCAAATAGCCAAAGTAATCTTGAGAAAGAAGAAAAAGGTGGAGGCATTATGCTCCCTGATTTCAAACCATGTTACAAAGCTATAGTAATCCAAATAGTACAGTATTGGTATAAAACAGATGCATTTATCAATGGAACAGAATAGAAACCCCCAAAATAAACCTATCCATATGTGGTTAATTAATTTTTGAGAAACAAGACAAGAATACACAACAGGGAAAGAATAGTCTTTTCAATTAATGGTGTTAGGAAGACTGGGTAGCCATCTGCAAAACAATGAAACTGTATTACTAATGTATACCATGTACAAAAAATCAACATGAAACAGATTAAACACATGGACATCAGACCAGAAGCCATAAGACTCCCAGATATTTTGGATTTGATGTCCACTGTTATTTTGACCCTTGCTCCTATTGATTCCTCCACAGAAGCTATTTTGCCTTTTAGTTGCTTTTCTTGCTGCCATTCCCTCTACGTGGGAATTTTTTCCCTCTCTTCTTACTTACTTGGCTGTTCTTTATTTCTCTCCTGACCATCGCTTTTTCCAAGAAGTTATCCCTATGCCTTCTTTTATTAAAATAAATGTCTCTGTAATCAGATCTCATTGTACTATCATACATTGTTTTACAGTAGCAAATTTTCATTTCTTCAGATGTACGTTTAATTAACCTCTATATATTTTATCCTAAATGGCAATTATCAAGGTCTCCATTGACTCCACATTGATAAATCCAATGATAAATTCTCAGTTTTCATCTGTCAAGAACATTTAACTCAGAGGCCTGGTGGCTCAGTTGGTTGAACACCCAACTCTTGAATTTTGCTCAGGTCATGATCTTAGGGTTTGTGCAATTGAGCCTTGCATCAGGGAGTCTGGTTGGGATTCTCTCTCTCCCTCTCTCTCTGTCCCTCCTCTGGACCCCTCCCCAAACAAAAAATAAACTTTAAAAAAAGAACATTTAATTCAGTTGCTGACTCCTTAGCTTGTGTCTCATTATCTGTTTGATCTTGAGTTTTCAGTACCTGAAAACTCAGTCCTAAGGTTTTTATCTTCTCTAAACAACCACATTTATAACTTAAATAAATCTATCCAATCTCATGGCTTTATATACTTCCATAGACAACTATTTACAGATTTCTTTTTTGCAGTCCAGAACTTTCTCCTTCATTTCATATTTATATAGCCATTTTCTACCTGTCATTGTCACCTGGATCTCCAACTTCATGTATTCAAGTCTGAGTTTCCATTATTTTACCATGTTCCTCCCAAAGTCTTCTTCATCTATAAAGGTAAATGTGTCCTTCCAATTACTTCAGGCAAAAACAAAAATAACCAAATAACACATTAAAATCATCCTACATCTCATTCTTTATATCATGTTCCATCTTCAGTCAGCAAAATCTTGTAGGTATGGCTTCCTATGATTACTTCTCACCACCTCTATTGCTATGACTCTAGTCCTGCTAACATCATCACTCCACTGGTTTCCTGGAAAAATGTGCCAATGCCTATCATTTCAGTCTGTTTTCATAAGAACATCTAACCTGATCTTATAAAAACTAAATCAGTATATGTGTCTCCTTTGCTCAAACTTCCAGTGGCTTTTCATCTCACTTGGAGCAAAACAAAAATCCTTATGTGATTTGGTTCCTCATTCCCTCCATGACTTCTCTCTTATTTTCTCTCCTAGCTCAAGCCTTTCTAGTTTCATGAGGTCTCTTAAATAAGCTAGGTCCCTCACTGCCTGAAGGTCTCTGATCTTGCTGATTTTTCTTCTTAGATTGCTTCTCCCAGACATCCTTGGCTTGGTCTCTCAGCATCAGTGCTCTCTTCAAATGCCCTCTCACTTCATCTCCTTGTTCAAAATTAGAACCATCTCCATTCTCTACTCTGCCCACACATTCCTGTCTTACTCCTCTGTTTTATTTTTTCTTCATAATGCGTATAATGTTACAATACACCTTAGTGTACAAGTTACTTTTTCTTCTCACTGACATATTTGTATCTATCCCTGGAACTGTTGGATGAATAAATGAATGAATAAATGAGTGAAAGCCTCATGAGGTCAAAACTAAGCAATATTTTTTCTCTCCATTATATATTAGCCTAGTACAGACATTCAATAAAAATTTATTAAATTAAGAAACATTTGTTCACTCCTTTTCCAAGGGTGTCCAGTAAGAAAAAGCATAAAATGGTATCATCATTAAAAGTTCTCTCCACTCACCTGAATCATTGGAATGGGCTCAGAACAAGGGCCACATTTTATTTATTACTGAATATCAAGTCCTTGGCTATGCAATTATGCCTAATCTAATTAATAACTACTTACACATCTAAATATCAATTAGCTACTTTAAAAGTGTTTTCACATATTCTTTTTATATATCATTATAAAATCATCATTATAAATTCTTTTTATATATCATTATAATTCTATGAGGTAGGTAGTACTGATATTTTTGTCCTTACTTTACTGATGTGAGCAGCAAGTAAATAGTAGAGCAGATACTAATACCCAGGTACTCTGATAAATTTCCCCAAAGTCTTTAATAGTATACTTTGCTAGTGATAAATATTTTATATTAGGATGCCAAGTCAAATGATTCTCTTCCACCGAAAACTCATCACCATCACTCCATCTAATTTGAAGTATAAATTATAATTTATTTTTAATGTAATTTAATTCTGCACTTTATAGCACTTATCTTGAAACTGCCCCTAGATGCCCAACTGTTAAACGTTGATCACTGCATTTCTCCTTATAAGACTTTTTTTTTTCTGTTTAGAAACGTGTAAGATGCCACAAACCTTGGGATTTCAATTACAGACTTTCTAAACTCCACACAGCAGCTGTAGAATAAGCAAATACCAATTTTATTAACACAATAGGATGACATGAACCAACTGGATGAATTGAATCCCAGAAGATCCTGCCATTTGGATGAGATGTATTTCGATAGAATAAAAAATTAGAACAATGATTTATTTATGACGGAAATGAGGACATAAACTTAAAGTAGCAACACAAACCAATTCAATTTCTAATTGCTATACAAAGTTGCAGCCTATTTGGGGCAAATGAGTTATGTTATTCCACATGTCCACAGGAAAGCTCAAACCCTTACTTGCATTTCAAGAATACAGGAGAGACAAGGGGGAGTGAAACCTCATTAAATCAAGAGAAAAATAATATTCTTTTAGAGTTGTGAATGCAGTATCTAGAAAGTCTTTCTATCCTGACCTACACTAGTTTGTACTGTGCAACATGAAGAGGGGCAGTTGTATAATAGTAAGTAATAAGACAGCCCACAGAGCAAATGCATGTCAAAACCCCTATACAGTGAGAAATAAATAACAGAAACCACATTAAATGAAGCTTCAGTTTAAAAACAAGAAAAGTTGTCTACATTTGACCCACTGAATCACCTTACAATAAAATTTTCATGAATATACTCTTTAACCCTGTTACCCTCTTCTGATTTCAGTATTTCATATTAGTTATGCCTAAAGCTTTTCTAGAACACTACTCATCTTATTGAGAAACTAATTACCTCCTCACTTTCCCAAGAGAGAATAAGTGAGGAGTGAGGTTAACATAAGGTGAATGAATGAAAGACCCACAGAAAAAGAATTTAAAAAGAATGAGAAACAAGAAGTCTACTGGGAGAATATTTTCCTTGCCAATATACCCCAATAGGTAAGTCCAATTTATTTGTTCCTAATAACAACAGATCAACATTCTACTTTACTCCCATTCTCAGCCCAATCCTATTTGGGCGGGTGAGACCTAGGTAAATATATTTAAATAAATACATAAGATTTAGGTGAATCATAATATTGATAATTTAGTCTGAAATTTTTAGAAGCTTTAATAGATTAAAAGTTAGAACTCAAGAGTCAGTAACTCTGATTTGGAATTGTTGGGTTGCCTCTGATTTTTTGAACTTATTTCTTAACTCTCTGCTTCATTTTCCTTATTTATTCATTCATTCATTCATTCATTCATTTCCCTCATAAAAAAAAAATAAACATGGGGAGCCTGGGTGGCTCAGTCAGTTGTGTCTGACTTCCGCTCAGGTCATGATCTCATGGTCCATAGGTTCGAGCCCCCAGTCAGGCTCTGTGCTGATAGCTCGGAGCCTGGAACCTGCTTCAGATTCTGTGTCTCCCTCTCTCTGCCCCTCCCCCACTCATGCTCTATCTCAAAAATAAATAAACATTAAAAAAATTTAAAAAAATAAAGATAAAAACAGGATCTATCTCAAAGATTTTTGTGAGGATTAAATTAGAAAACACATATACAGGAGAACCTGAATGGCTCAGCTAGTTAAGCATCTGAGTCTTGATTTCGGCTCAGGTCATGATCTCATGGTTGTGAGATAAAGCCCCGTGTCAGGCCTGCTTTGTATTTTCCTTCTCCCTCTCTCTGCTCCTACCCAACTGACACTCTGTCTCTCAAAATAAATAAAGAAACATTAAAAAAAGAAAACACACATACAATGTTCAATGTAATGTCTGGCACATGGTAAACATTGAAAATATTAGTTATTATAATTGTTATCCACTTTTTTAAAAGTTAAAAAAAGCTTCAGAAATAAATTATATCTTTAAAAACATCATTGCATTATCATATATATCAGTATCTTTGGCAATTTTCCTACAGAAGTGAGATGAAGTAGAAGGTAGATGTAACTTCTAAAAGGTACCATTTACATGGGCCTTCTACCCAAATCCCTTAGTGAATCCATTATAGAAACATAACATGCTTTTAAATTCCCTTACAGGTAGTCCCCTATTATCTGCAGGAAATACATCCAGGACCCCAAGTGCATTACTGAAACCATAGATAATACTGAATCCTGTATTTACTATGCTTTTTTCCATACGTACCTATGATAAAGGCTAATTTATACATTAGACACAGAGATTAATAACGATAAAATAGAACAATATTTATAATAGAACTTATAACCATATACTGTAATAAAAGTTATGTGAATGTGGTCTCCCCCTCTCTCATCATGTCTCATTGTGCTGTGCTCACTCTTCTTGTGATGATGTGAGATGATAAAATGCCTTTATGATGACATAAAATGAAGTGAATGACACAGGTAGCATTAGGCTACTGCTGACCTGACAATAATCAGAAGGAGGGTCATCTGCTTCCATCCAGACTAGGTTGACCGCTGGTAACTGAAACCATGGAATGATGAACTGTGGATTAAGGGTGACTGCTGTATTTCTAACACTCCAAGCATATTTCCTTACATCAGCCTTGTGTGGGATAAATAAATCTAAGCTTCAATAATTGTTTCTTGATAAGTTACTTTTGCTGAAGATTTTGTAGTTGTTATGTAAGAGTTTGAATAATTCTTTATACTTTTAAATTAATATTTTTAATGTTTATTCATTTTTGAGAGAGAGAGAGAGAAACAAAGTACGAGCGAGGGAGGGGCAGAGAGAGAGGAAGACACAGAATCTGAAGCAGGCTTCAGGCTCTGAGCTTTTAGCACAGAGCCTTATGTGAGGCTCGAACTAACAAACCATGAGATCATGACCTGAGCTGAAGTTGGATGCTTAACTGACTGAGCCACCCAGGTGCCCCTAATTGCTTATACTTTTATTTTTCCAGTTTTTAAAAAAATGTTTATTTATTTTTGAGAGAGAGAGAAACAGAGAGAGAGAGAGATAGAGCATGAGTTGGGGAGGGGTAGAGAGAGAGGGAGACAGAATCTGAAGCAAGCTCCAGGCTCTGAGCTTGTCAGCACAGAGCCCGACGCGGGGCTCAAACTCACAAACTGAGAGATCATGACCTGAGACGAAGTCGGATGCTCAACCAACTGAGACACCCAAGAACCCCTTAATTCCTTATACTTTTAAATTTAAAATATAAACATAGCTTCAACAAAAGGAGTTGAGTGATGTGTTCAACAGAAATTATATAAATCTTACTTCTCAGTTTCTTCACATATAATAAAAGTAAGTAATTTTTACATTTTAAGTATTAGATAAATCTCACTGTAATATAATTTCCTTAATTTTTTCTTTTCTTTTGCTATTGGTTGAACTTCTTAAAAAAATAACGTTTATTTATTATCAAGAGACAGAGAGAGACAGAGCATGAGCATGGGAGGGACCGAGAGAGGGAGACACAGAATCTGAAGCAGTCTCCAGGCTCTGAGTTGTCAGCACAGAGCCCGACGAGGGGCTCGAGCTCACAAACCGCAAGATCATGGCCTGAGCCAAAGTCGGATGCTTAACCACCTGAGCCACCCAGGCACTCCTGGTTGAACTTCTTTAATGATACCATGTATACTCTTTGGATTTTAATATTTAAATGTGAAGAAAGAAAAATTACATATGCCTAAGTGGATCATTCATGTTATATTTTATGTGTTTATTTTAACGTTATAATGAATAAAGCCACCACGAAGATGACATATAGCAGATTCTCAAAGAGAAGTTTTAGTTTTTGGATTTGCTTTGACTACATGTTTGTTTTCTCCACAGACATCATTTACATAATAATAGTAATGATGATAACAATAGCTATAGGTAAAATGTACTGTTTATTAGGTGACATTCCCCAGATTAACCCCTTTCTATACATTATTCCATAAAGTTTTCACAAGAGTTGAATGTTGCATGAAATTAACCAATTTTCCAGGTGCTCAAATCAGGTTAAGTTGAAAAATTAGGATTGGACTTGTGTCTGTCTGACTACAAAGTGGAATTTCTTAATATATAGTGTATATTTACAATACACACTGAGCTGTAGATACTCCACTGAAGACAATATCTAAAAATACTTTAAAGAAATGTTTCAATGTCAATCTCGTATGTGCCTTTCAATTCACCCTCAAAAGGTATAATATGATGGGAAACTCGGGATACTAAATGTTGTATTTTGATTGAATAGCAGACTTTATATTTACAATATAAATAAATGAATAAATCATTTATTTAATAATATTATGCATGACTATCACTTAAATCCAGTAAATTGAAATGCTGATTCTTCTCTAAACCACATTATGTATCTCAATTTAGATTGCTGAGTGTCCTTCATTATCTTTTAATTCTTATGCAAAGTCAGAATAATTATGTTAATTTTTATTTGAACACTGAAAAATGATGATATGATTAAAGGTAATAGCTAGAAATGGAATAAAATATTATCCCCACCATAACTGTCAAATTCTGAATAAAAAATAAAGCCTAAAAATCAGACTGAAGACAAAAATATATTTATTGGATTAAAACTGTTTAGAAATTTTGTAATATTCTGTAATAATATTAATCACTATGATACATTTGGTCTGTAAGTTTATGATAGAGTGAAATAAAATCCTTTCATGGAAAGAAATTTTAGGAACACTCCAAGGTACCTTTTTCCCTATCTCTAAGTGGCAAAGCATTGGTGATCTTGCTGAAATATGAGTGTAGGGCATATGAATGCAACTTGGATAGTAAACTGATGTTATATGAATTCACCGTGATATATGAATAGAGAATAGATTGTCTAATGTTGAGTATTGAAGCAGGAGACAAATAGAAACTACTCCAGGAAAGCTCTGAGGAATGAATGTTTTGAAGAAGTGGGATCCATGCAAAAGCTATGATCCCCATACCAAAACCAAAACAATCATTTCATCCCCATAAACTTAGGTCCATTTGATAATCAATCAGTTATGGGTGCATTAAGGTGGAAGATATAAGCATGTTTCAAATCATCTAGGAATTTAGGCAAATAGCTGCTCATGAGAAGACATAGTAAACCCCAAAAGTTCAGATTTGAAAAAAAAAAAAAAAAAGATGAGATTGTTTTTATATTCAGGTTCAAATGTTCAGCCGGGTGATGGCAACATCAGATAGAAGGTTAATAGAAGATCAAGTCTAGAAAAGTGTTAACAAAAATCAACTAAGAACACTTTAGAGGAAGAAGGTGATTATATTAATCTGTTCTCTTGACTGCAAGCAAAAGAAATCTATCTAGAAGCTTAACTACAAGAGAGCTGTGTCATAAACCCAAAGGGCAAGGATAAAATAGAATCCTTTATTAGAACAAGGGAACTGGGCACCATAAGGGCACTCTCTTCACTTTCACTCTTTGTACATTCCTGTTTCTCTTTTCTCAAATTTAATTCATCTTCTTACTCAGTCTAGCTACAAAATTCATCCCCACAAAGTATAACAAAACTGATTCCCATTTCTCTTCCTTTTTCTTACCCCTTTCAGTTTTCCTATTCTCTCCTTCCCCCTTTATCAGTTTTTTTTTTAAGTTTATTTATTTATTTATTTTTGAGACAGAGAGAGAGGCAGAGAGAGAATCCCAAGCAGGCTCTGCACTCTCAGTGCAGATCCCAACACAGGGCTCGAACTTACAAACTGTAAGATCATGACCTGAGCTGAAATCCAGGGTCTGATGCTTAACTGACTGAGCCACCCAGGCGCCCCTCTCCCCACCAACCTTTTCCAGTTTTAAGTTTTCAGGAGAGGAATTTGTTTGGATCATTTGTCTTTCTCTTAATAGTCAGTAGTGGTGAGGGAGATTGGTTGTGGGTACATATTCATCTAGAAAATAGTTTCTTCCTTTATTTTGTAGGAAGTGAAGTTCATCTTCCTGAGGGACTATAGAGAAGTGGACCAATACTGCAACAAGCAATCTCTTGAGGGATCAGAGATATAACCTAAATGAAACCTATATTCCAGAACAAGATAGAAAATGAGAGAGAAAGAAAGCCAAAGAGGAATTAAGAAGAAAATGAAATCTATACAGACACACTAAAACCAAGGGAAATAGAAATATATACATATACAAAGAGAGAAGATCAAGATCGATCTATCTATCTATCTATCTATCTATCTATTCAGCAGGAAAAAATTGAGTAATATGAGGATTGGGAAACCACTTTGACCACTAAAGAATAATTAGTGATCTTCAGAATGACAGTTTCTGCACAGATAAGGAAAGGTTTAGTTGCTACAAGATTTGATGATATTCAGATATGTTTATACTATTGCCCTCAGATACTGATATAATAACCATTATAAAAAAAAGGAGTGGGAGAAAATTAGGGTAATTTTCTATGTCATTACTAATAACTGCTAACTGACTCCGTGAACTCTCTTTTAATCTAAACACTCATAAATTGCTGTTTTAAGAGTCTTATTTTAAAATGTTACTGGGAATTTAATGTCAAATTTTCCAGTCTATGGTTTCTGGTATGTAATCCTTTTTCCTTAAAAAAAATCAAGACATATTCTTCTTTCCAATATTCCAGAAACTCTCCACATTTGGATCATTCCATAAGGATAAATGAATGAGATGCAATCCTCTTCGATACTTCCCTTGGTTCCCTGGGATGTGCTTTGTTTGGGTCAGAAGAAATGAACTATTTTTAAGCAACCAACTTCTCTTGCATTACCTTGGGTTTTATTTTCCTGTTTCCCACATTTTTTTTTCTTTCCTGTTTGAAGACCACTTGCCTTGACATGGAAATTGGACAATAAAAATACTGAGTAGTTCTTTCTGTTATCTCTACATAATATACATCTGTCTCAAACCATCATTAGAAATAAAATTTCAATTTCTACTTGAGGCACAGTTCATTTTAGAAAGTATCATTTTGTGTCTCCATAACACTTGGGAGATGGCAAAAATATAGGCATAGGGTAAACTATGTCCTTAAACTTCCTGTAGTCTTTTACACAGGTGGAGAAAGAAGATTCAAATAAAATAGATAGGTGTAGGACAGTGGGAATGTCTTTCTGAGAAGTACTAAATTGGGCATATAAGTATGTTTGCATTGCAAAATCCTAGCCAGCTTGAATTCTGACCTGATTTGACAGACACTTGTAACATAATTTATGGTTATAATCTTCCAATTAAAAGTTGGTTCCTGTACTTCAGACTTTCTAACCTGTTTATTGTAAATTGAATTATCGCCCATTGCTTTTAAGAATTACCAAGTGACCACAGATGTGATTATGAGAAGAGGTTTTAGGTAATCAAATGCAGTAATGACTCATAATCACACAATTGTCTGTTGCATCATCAAACATATTTTCTTTCACTCTCAGAAAAACATAGATTTTCATCAAAAGGTGTCCTCACTATCCTGAAATGGACTGTACTCATTCCTGCTTTCAGTTGTTTACTTATGTTTTCAAATTATTTTTTCCACGTACTACTTTTTTTTTTCTGTATACCCTACCTATCCTTCAAGAATCAGTTCAAGTCCACCCCCCCCACACACACACAGAAAGCATTTTCTGAGAAAGAGTATTTCAACCTCAATATGTATCTCAATATCTCCTTAACTCCCTTTTCAATCAAAAATCTATATACTACAATGAATACATTATTATACATTGTTTTTAAATCTTCATTCCTAAAGTTGTGCTTCTTAAGCTTTTTTAAATATACATTATGCTTATACATAAACATGCATTCATTATCAAGTAATTTCTTGAATGCTCTATGAATGTATTTCTTTTGTTCACCACCAGACAGAAAATTACTGTGGCAAGGATTGGCTAATTCTATTAGGATATGTATTGAAACAACATAAGAGGTTATACTGGAGGGTAAAACAAAGGGTAACAATAATTTTGCCACCTTGTCTTTTGTGTCTTCAGTGTTCTATAAAACAAAGATATTGCTAGGAAAATAGTAGTTGCACATTAAATGCTTAGATTTATAAATAGGGAGCAGTTAACACTTCAAAGATGAAATCTGTCATAGTGTGAAAACTAGCTGTACAATATGAATGTGAGGGAAGGCAGGGCTGGAGGGAGAGGGATAATAGAAAAGGGTGGGCTTGTAGAAGATCTGAATATGGGAAATTACTGAAAAAGACAAAACTACTGGGTTGTTCCTCTTGAGCATACAGGAAGGTATTAGGCAAGGCAATGGTAAACAATGAAGATTCAGAAACTTCTCTACAAAGATCTGGGTTTGTGGAAAACAAAGGAAACTGGCATTGTTTAAAATACTAGTCCACAAACTGTTTTACATATTTTACTTAACTCTATCATCTCAACAACCTTTTTAAGTTTTTACTGTTATTTCTAACTCTGTAGATGAGGAAACTGAAGATAATAGACATGTGACCAATAAGGTAACTGCAGTTTTGCTCTATAAATGAAAGATATTTGAAAGATAAATGAAGGATAAACCATATATATTTTTCTATATAAGAAGGTGAAAAAATAAATATATAGATTGCTCTTGAGAATATATAATTGACACATATAAACTATAAACCCATGACAAAGTAGCATACATATATTTGATTTTTTTCAAGACCGTAAAGATATATTGAGCCAAAAGTCTTTTTCCTTTCAGGGAGATATTCTGGCAATTAGACAAGCACATCCTCTCTCATGAAATTATATTTCCAGGATTCTAGCAAATATAAACTTAATGCAACTAGGAAATGGAAGAAAAGTCATAAATACAAATGTACACTTTATAATATTCACTTTTTAAAGGAAGATATTTTCTTTTCACGTAATTATGTGAATTTTTGCTTTTGAGACATTTGCTATCAGCTTTATTCTCTGGTGTATTTTTTTTTTATTCACAATTTTATCAAGGAAACTAAGGTCAACAGGCAAATGTTGATACACAAAAGCACTGTATTCCACTAGGAATAAAATTAGAAATAAAACAAGAAAACAAACTCACAATCATGCAAACATAGACATATATCAGAAACTGATAAGTGAAATAATATTATTTATATTTGTAGGAATTTATGACCGATGTCCATACATGGAACTAGTATTATCACCAACAGAATTGGCTCCATCAGTTGAGATGGCTTAGACAACTGACCAGAAAAATGAATCATGGTGAGTCATGCAGAATGACAGGAGCTCACCTTTCATTTTATTCTTTGAAGCAGCCGCTGGTTCCAAGGAAAGATTGCACAAGAAGAAGAAAACAAACATGTTAGATATTAGAGTATCAAGTAAGAAAAATAGATATGTTATTCCTATTAAAGTTTAAAAGGGTAATATTTATGATTACATAATCAACACACTTTAGACGAATAGAATCTATAATTAAGAAAGTGATAATTGGTTATATTTTGTTAGTATATGGTTAAAGTCTTTGAATAAGAAAGAGTAGGATAGATAGGAGACATATAGTGCAAATACCAAACATCGTTAAGGCACTAAATTCATTTTAAGGACTGTATGTATATGTTTTCTTTCTATATGTCCTTCCTAACTCAACTTTAGTTAATTCAATTAAAGAAATACACACATATAGTTTAAACATATTTTGTATTATTTAACGGTTAAAATATAACCCATAAACTCCCCTGCATTTATTGAGGGCTTACTAAATGTCAGGCACTGAGATTGAGTGCTTTCCATATTTCTGCCCCTTAATAATGACAATTTCAAGAAGTAAGTTTTGTTATTACTGATTGCCTCACAGATGTGGAAACTGAGACTTAGAAAAGTCAAATTAGGGGCACCTGGGTGGCTCAGTTGGTTAAGCTTCAGACTTTGCCTCAGGTCATGATCTCTCGGTTTCTGAGTTCGAGCCCGCATCCGGCTCTGTGCTGACAGCTCAGAGCCTGGAGCTTGCTTCATATTCTCTGTCTGCCCTTCTCATGCTCATGCTCTGTCTCTCTCTGTCTCTCAATAATAAATAAACGTTATTTTTTTTTTTAAGTCAAATTACTTGCTGACTGTGAAACAGCTGGAAAGAAGCAAGTTTGGGATTTGATCCTGAATGTGTCTGCTTTCCAAATCTGTGATCTAAGAATGGGGTTTAAGGCACTGAGTCACTGACTGAACTGCAAATATCAGGTCTACAAAGCCAAATCAAAATTGCATGATTCATTAGATTTCAGTTATTTGGTACTTGGTTGACCACATAGCTATAAAAGGAGAAAACTCTATTACTTTAAATGGCATTATTCCCATTAAGGAGTAGAAATTTCAATTTACTTATACCTAGTGGTAAACACTATTTGGGGCAGAAGTAAACTTAATGAGGAAATTAGAAGCGTTATACAGGAGAGTTCTTTTTTTTAACTTTTTATTTTTATTTATTTATTTATTTTAAATATATGAAATTTATTGTCAAATTGGTTTCCATACAACACCCAGTGCTCATCCCAAAAGGTGCCCTCCTCAATACCCATCACCCACCCTCCCCTCCCTCCCACCCCCCATCAGCCCTCAGTTTGTTCTCAGTTTTTAAGAGTCTCTTAATGCTTTGGCTCTCTCCCATTCTAAGGAAGACTTCTAGACACAATGCATAATCAGATACCTCTAAATAGTTTGCTATTGTTAGAAAAATAAAATTTGAAATTCTTATAAAAAAGCTAATATAAAAGCTAAAAACCTATATATTTTGCATATTTTGTTTCCCCAAACAGGATCATACACATTACTTTGCAGTCAGCTCTCCTTCACATCCTCCAGGTTAACTCATTGCCTTCTAACTCACTATTTTAATAGTTACATGTATTTCGATAGTCTATATGTATGTGACACTTTTTGCCTATTGATAAATAGTGGGGTCATTTGTAGAATTTTTTTTCCTCCTACTAACATTATCGCAATGCACATCCTGTGTCATATGCCTAATATATTGTGGTGGTGTTTTGTTTCTGTAGGACAGCTTTGCAGGCTATTTTCATATTTCTATTTAGATGATAAAACACTGACAAAGATGAAGACCTTAAATATTACAGATGGAAGAGTTGGGATTATTTGGAAAGGAAATACTCAAATATATTTAATGCTCTAAAATAAGAAACCAGAAAAAGAGGGGAAAAAATAGACAAAGAAAACTACAGAATCTAGTGTTCGAAATAAACGAACTTTTTTTACTATTTTTTTCAATTAAATTTAGTTTTTAGTTTCTTGGTAGATGTTTAGTAGATATCAGACTTCTAATCATTATTTTCCTCTTTTGTATTGTTTTTAACACTACACAAAGCTGAAACGCATGGTTAGAATATGCAAAATGTTATCTGCCTCAGTTTCAAAGAAATTATTTCCGTGCATCAGTGTATATTGATTTGTTCATGGGAAGAGAAATTTTTCTTCGAATTCAAATTTATCACTTAAAAATTTTAGCATGAATTCAAGGAAAACTTACCTAAAACACTTAGAAATACTTGAGACAATTGGTATTTAATATGTAACAGATACAACCCATATTTCATAAAAATTCATATTAAATTAGGTAAAAATAAAGAAACAAAAATAGAGAAGGTAAATCTTTACATTTCTCAGTGGAATGGAGGTGATTAATTGAAAGTTCTCAAACATTGCATGAAGGCAGATGATTGTATTCTTAAATTACAGGGTAGAAACCAACATAGAATAGAAAGGAAAACAAAAGCTCTCTGCCTGTTTCTGTGTGTTCAGGCAGCTAATACTAGACTAGTCTGGTTAATATAATTGGAAAGAGGCCAGGCTACCAGGCTTCTTAGCCCAATTATAATTCTCTGCATATTCAATAAAAGAAGCCAAGATGACAGCAATACTGTCATAAATGTCATGTTCAATACTTGTAAGATTTTCCATTGTCAGCATAGCCCAATTATAAGTCAATTGTAAAGTGCACATTGCACACCACCCAAAAGGGATGAAAATTATCTTAAAAATGCAATTTTAACATTCATAGTTAAAATGAAAAGAAAGGAAATAAAGGTACTTTGACCAGAGAAAAGTTTTAGAGATGACATCAATATTTCTTCACATTTATACTAAAAGCAGTCATTTGTAACTGTAACATTACAGTTGTTTGTACTATTTTTCAGAGATTATTATAGTATTAAATTTGTAACTGCTAAAAATTACATGAATAATGTGAAAACTTGTGCTTTTGAAGAAAAATGTGAATAATAATAGAATTATCATAGCTAGTTACATATGATTGCTGAGTCGTTAATGAATATTAGGCATTATATTAGTAAGGGTTACCTCTAAAAACTCCAATACAAATGATCAAAAAGTAAAAATACAATTAGTTGGTTATGTTAACAATTTGCTCATTGAATTCTATTCAATTTTCTATTTGAAAATTATCTATTTGATTTTCTATTTGAAAGTTATCACTAACAATTTTGTGAAGAATTCTGTGAATCTAAGACAGTGTTTCTCACAATAAAGTACAAGAACTATAAATACGGCATGTGGACATTCTCAGGGGAGAATAGAAAAATTTTACCTACCTCAAAATTGATATAACCTAGTCACATTTTCTTTTAATTCCTACTTCTTATTTTAAGATCTACTGTCATAACAAGAGTGATATATTTTATTAGTATCTGCAATGTATAAATAGTGTTGAACATATGGAATTTGTGGTTACCTTTAGAAAGGCTTGCTGAAAAATTATTTAGCAATGAAACAGTAAATAGCAAAGATATTACTGGTATTTATTCACAAGGAGCAAATTTAAAGCAGTATGGATCTTTTCATTTTAAGACTATGTAGATTTTTTCAAAATACTTTGATATTTTAGCCTAGTGTTTTGTATTCTTCCTTTCATAAGCAAATTTATATATAAAGCATCATTGTTTCTTAATATGGAAATCATGAAGTTAGAAAGTGTTTAGTCTTTCCAAGGAGACAGAAGTTACTGACATCTATGACTTCATATTCAGATATAGTAGATGTTTCCCTTGCACCAAATTTCTACAATGAAACAAAAATAAATAAATAAACAAAACTTATTGCCAATGATAATGTACAATATAATTTTTTAAATATGAATAAGTTACTCATGTGTATGTGTACATCGTAAAAATGAAAGAGAATACACTATCACTACTTTCTAGAAGAAATACAATGAAACTAAGATCCAAAATATTACAAAACTGAGATCCACAGAGGATAATTTTTTTTTCTAGGTCACAAAGCCATTCACAAATTTATAACCAAAACACCAGGCACATATGTTAAAATCTGCTACATGAAAATGCAATCATTAGATATAGCACAGCATTGTAGTGCTAACCAATGCCAGATGAGTTTGATATCTTTTTACAAAGAAGGATATCATGCTGATTTGAAAAGGGGAAGGAAGTAGTAGGACATTTATTTTATCAGATGTTTGCCACATTATTACAGTCTTTCAAGACATGGAAATTAAACTAATTGCATTTCAGGTCTAGATAACCACGTACTTTACCCCTTTTCTCATTTTTCTCCCACCATCAAACACAAAGCTAAACACATTATTTCACTAATCACTTGAAGCTTATTTAAAATAACGTGTTTCTTAGCTATCAACTAACATGGTCTAAACATTAGAGTTTCCCTATAAAGCTCATTAGAATGTGAAGACTTGAAAATGTGTGACAGAATCTAATCTCTTTCACAAGTTTTTCTTTCTCAACAACACAAATTTTACAGTGGGAAACAAGTATAAAAAATGACGTTTGAGAAAGAAATGTTCGTGAAAGATGTTATACACCAAAGTAACCAAATATTTGATGGGTGGGAATTTCTCTTCACACAAATACGCCAGTCACTGAGTAAAGAGGAAATAATAGAATTTGAAAACCACCATTCTGTAGTTCCTAACAAGTTCTCATATGTAGGTAGCAACCACCATTCATGCTATCATCACTAAAGGGAGACTACTGGGCATTACATACCTTTCCCATGGAAAACGACACAATACCATTTGAAAAATTTTGTTTTGTTTTGTTTTGTTTTGTTTTTGCCAGAATAATTAAATTGGGATGGGATCATGCCTCTACAGTGAACTTTCAATGTACAATAAAAACAGGGGACAAAAAAATACATCAAGTCAATGCAATTAGTCAAATCTTGTATATTGGGAACCACACACAGGCAATTTTGGCGTTTGGTGCCTTCAGCAAATAGATTTCAGGGGGAAAAAGAGAAAAAAAAATGGAAGGGGAATCTAAGGGACATACCAAAACAATTCCCATGTGCAAACTACTTTGGGTCTGATGAGCACTGGATATTTTATGATATTAAGGAATTATATTAATATTTAGGTGGGATATACGATTTGACTATTTTTTAAGTCATTATATTTTTATAAAAGTAAACATCTATAAAAAGATGATCTATTGCCAGGGATTCTTTACAAAGTAATCTTGGGATTCATGTTCCTTATTATATTTTCTCTTTATTGATTAGTAATATGATTGAAATTTCTGATAATAAAAAAAATCTTTAAAATCTTTATTCAATTAAACATCTAAGCTTATTTCTGTTTTAAATATTACCTTTTTTCTACATGACTTTTCTTATAAGATGATTAAATATAATAGTGTATATAAAACAGTAAAGTATTGACTGTATATTTTTTATATTTAAATGTGGTCAATTTGTCATGTGAGTAAATTATTTACGTTTTGTGTAAGGCTAACAGGCACCATTGAAAAAATTTTGGCTTATGAAATTTAGACTTTAAAATGTAGGACACATTAATTTCCTCTATGAACTAATCATTTGACTTCTGAATTAATTGTATGTATCAAAATAACTGTTATTTTGTATTAAGAATTTTTTCTTTCTGTTTCCATGCTTCTAGCACTGATAATTTACATATAAGATATTTACACTACCTTATTCTATATTTATTTCTTTTGCTCTCAAGAATCTCTTTAAGTTTCATGAGTCACTACCAATTTATAAATCTCTTTTTCTTATGCTATATTCCATACTTCCCTGTAGGCTTATGACTTTCACTGTGATAGGAATAGGGATAAGTTTTCAAGACTTTGTAAAAAATTGGACTCAAACTCATGCCTCTAGAAGAGACTATAACATAAATGCAAACCCTTAGATGTATCAGTCATATATTATTATGAAAGCCTTGAGGCACTACCAGAATAAAAGGTTCTCAATAAATAAAGTACATGACTATCCTTTGAAGTTATATTTTATATCTATGTTACTAACCCAGGAAGCTATTTTATATTATCCTGAATCTATTACTATAAAATATAGTGTTGAAGATTAGTCTCATATTATTCCCTCAGTGTCTAATTTTAATGGATAAACTTAATATTCATCGTTCAGATTGTTCATTGCATGGACACTATTAGATTTAAGAAATGTTTTATAAAGAAATACTTAGAAAACTAATCCCCAACTTCAATGAGATTGATTGCATTTCCTATTTTCTAGATATCATATTTTCAGTTTTTTCTACTACTCTAATTAGAATTTTTACTCATAATTCAACTGAAAATATATTCTATTTTACTAATTTAAACTTATGCAAAGTAAGTGATTCTTTTATGCCTATAAATACTGATGGCAAAATTGTAAAGCAACTACATACATATGCTTATTTGAATACTTTCTGAGCCACCAAAATTCTCGAGTTGTCATATATAACCATTAATAAGGCAGAAGGCAATGTGAGAAAATTATATGACATAAACATCCTCTATTGTGTGTATACATGTATATGTGTACATGTGCATACATAGAATATAATATTATGTAATAATTTTGCGTAATAATATGCACATAAAACAGTTAATCAGTTCATATTATACTATCATAATTATTACTTTTATTTTTATCTAGGAAGAATCATTGCTGGACTCCATATTAATGTTAAGAATGGTTTTCATGTTGTATGGAAACAAATTTCATATATTAAAAAAAAAAGAATAGTTTTCAGTTAGAGAACCCAAGCATCTTCTAGTCAGCACATTTATTGACTTACAACAGTTTTGCAATTATTATAATGGATGACTGGTATTCACTGATGTAAAATAAGAGAATCAATACTACCTGGGGCTTATACTGAGTACAACAGTTTTCAGCTTCAGCTTAGGGACAACAGTGAAAAAAGATGGGTCAAGGGGCAGAAACAGAAAAGATGTTTAACAAAAAATAAGATATTTTTTTGAGAAAATGTATAAATAGAGAGAGATGTGAAACCAGAACCATGTGGTGATATGCCTATAGCATTCCAGCAAATAATTATGAAGTGAACATAGAATCTCTGTTTCCTAACTCTTAATTGCTAGAATATGGGCTAATTCTGGAAGAGCTGTGTAAATGGAAAATGTGCTTGGGAATAGTTTAAGGGAATCTATCTAATCTGCTTCAGCATAGGTTAGGTAACTTGTTCAATTCCCAGGGGATCCAAAAGCAATCACTTTGGTGTGACTGGCAAAGTCAAGCTCCTCCATGCACGAGCATGTGATCAAGAAATACTTGGTTTTGTCCTCTACTGGATCACCCCAATGAGGAGCTCCAGCAAGGTGAAAAGTGACTTCCAGAATTTTGTGCACAGCCACTGCTGCTTCTCTGATCTCATCCTGAGTTATACTTCAGATGGGGTCATGAGTCCCTGAAATTGAGTCATTGACACTAAAAGAGCTCAGACCCAGGATACACACATTTAACATGCATTCAGTATTTAAGGCATGCTAATTTAAGCAGTACATAGTTTCCTATTTACAGTAGTACATCCCTCCATAAACCAAATGCAGAGAATATGATCAAGTGAAGAGTGTTATGCTAAGTGAAATAAGTCATACAGAGAAAGACAGATACCATATGTTTTCACTCTTATGTGGATCCTGAGAAACTTAACAGAAGACCATGGGGAGGGGAAGGAACAAAAAAAGTTAGAGAGGGAGGAAGGGAGGCAAACCATAAGAGACTCTTAAAAACTGAGAATAAACTGAGGGTTGATGGGGGGATGGGAGGGAGGGGAAAGTGGGTGATGGGCATTGAGGAGGGCACCTGTTGGGATGAGCACTGGGTGTTGTATGACAATAAATTTCATATTAAAAAAATTAAAAAAAAAATAGAAATGTCATTTCCAAGTTCTTTAGAATTGATCTCCAGTAGTTTTCACTATAATTTAATATAATCAAGTCTTTCTGACACATCAATACTATTTTAGTTACATTCTTAATAAATGACAGGAAAATAAATCACATTATTGAATCAATTGTAAGTAGGTGGATAAATACTGGGCTGTTAATATTTGATTACAGTGGGTCTTATGGAGAACCTCAGTGTCATCTTCTTTTCCTATGTTTCTCTGGCTTTGTCTTCCATTTAACATTTATTTTATATTGATATAGTCAGGGATTTTTGTATAATTTATTTTCCAGAAAATTTTCATTACCTGCTATCTAACACTCTGGGTCCATAAATAATACTATTTTTCCTTGACTGATATAGGAATGTTAATCATAACATGAATTTTAGGGTGTACATTGTGGTTTGGGAGATATTAACTTTTTATGTAAGGCATGAAGACAGATGATGAGCAATTGAGAATATATTATTACTACATCTAAACTTGAAATCCACAAAGCATTTTGTGGATTTCTCAGAGATATGGATCTCAGACATTTCTGAGATATAAGGGTCTCACAATTCTATTGTAAGACAAACAAAAAAAGTACATTAAATGCACCATAACCTGGCCCAGCTTGAGGACATTAGAATTTTTTAAAAGGTATTTTTAAAGTTATTTTAGAAGTATGATATAAATGAATTAAAAAACAACATGACCTAGATTTCTGTATCAAATATAGTCTTTATAAACATGGGCAGCAATTGAAAAAAGAAAAACACTAATATGGTCTGGGCTATCCATATTTTTCAACAGAGTCGAATAGTCTCTGAATGGAGTATTATAACTGACCTTATTTAAATATTTGGAAGAAACAAACTTCCAAATATAGTTTATCTTAAATCGGTAAAATGTCAATAGGTAACCTTAATTCAGTCACAGGAACTTTTCTGTCATACATCCTGACTTTCACTACCTAGGAACTGGTTCCTCTTATCTATGGAACAATAATACAACTAACCAATAAAGAAAATGTTCTTGTCATGATGCTATTTTTCATTATTTCACAAACTTTTTTAACTTTTTAATGTTTTATTTATTTTGAGAGAAAGAGAGAGAGAGACAGAGCGTGAGCAGGAGAGGCGTAGAGAGAGAAGGAGACAGAGAATTTGAAGCAGGCTCCAGTCTCTGAGCTGTCAGCACAGAGCCTGATGCCGGGCCTGAACCCATGAACTGCGAGATCATGACTTGAGTTGAAGCTGGACGCTTAATCGGCTGAGCCACCCAGCCGTCCCTTTCACAAACTATGTTATACATACATATTAATAAACATGTTGAGAAGTCCCAGCATTTTACAAGAAAATATATTTTAGAGAAAAGATAAAGTCAGTTCTCAGGATTTTTAAACAAACTATAAGTAAATTTATTCAAGTTGTTTGCATTTGAATCCACTGTTAAACCTAAAATCCCACCTGGGATGATTTCAGAGAATCAGAGAATCTCAGAGTTGGAAGAGACTATTAAAGGTTATCTGGTCTAATCTCCCAGCGTTGATTATCAAATAACGTGTACTCTAAATACAGGGAATGATAGATATTCGGCAACATAAACTGCAACTGTCCATTAATTTTAAAACTCTAAAGCATTACTTAAAAATTCAAATGAGCAAATTGTAATTAAGTGTTGTGATTCATTCTCTGAAACTAGTTCTGAACATGACACTCCCCTGTGCCAGTTGAAAGCCAATAGATGACCCCTAACAGGATGCTCTTCCTAAAGTGTAACCAGTATTAAACTGTCCATAATAATTCAAGTTGAGTAATAATTTTGAAGTTATAGTCCTTAATAAAAACTGGAAACAATATAAGACATACCCATTGTTCCACTGAAGAGATGCAGTTTGGCGGTAAGTCAAGTGAAGATAATCTAACAGTCATTTATTGAACATGCCCTATAAATTACAGGGATGATGTTGCTCTGGAACAAAAATGTGATTACTACAAGATCCCTGTCCTCAGAGACCTTATCTTCTAGAAAAGGAAACAAATGCATAATTTGTTTTGAACAGTAGTTCAAAAGAAATGGAAGTGTAAAACTAGGCGAGGGATTAAGTTCAGAAAAATTAATTCACCAGCTAAACAAAGCTGGTTGGAAAGCTGGTTGGGAATCCGGAACAAGAGAAGAGGGAGGTCCTTCCAGGCAGCTGCATCAGTGCATAGGTATGGAGGAAAGAAGGATCATGGTGTTGAAGGAAGGAGAGCTTTGAGCTTGCTCTGCTCTGGAGCCTGGTTAGAAATGTGTTCTGTTGATGTAATCTATCCACTTGTATTTATAATCTATGTGAACTGCTTTACATTATGCTTACTCCATCTTTCCTTCTACTAGATTCAATGGTGGGTGGCTTGAGGAAGAGATGGGCATCAGATTCCATTTCTTGAGAGATTTACTAGACTACTCAGGTAATACACTTTTCAGGCTACATAGAACACTTAACATTTAAAGGAAGTGTTCCTATGCAGACAGGCACTTCAGCGAACACTGGAGCTGGCAACACAACTATGACGACTCCTCCTTAGAACCTCATAAAACCTCCTCTTCAAAGAGATTTATGAATAATGTGAACTAAATAATTCATGGGATTGCAGATGCCGGTCCAAATAGCCTCTTCTTTTTCAAGGTTTCAGTTTGTAGAACTGTGATCAAAAGCCTTCATCAGTCATGAGAGTTGCATTTGTCCTCACTCCAAACAAACCATATTTGCATGTGAATGTTTTTCATTGAAATGAGATATATAATATGCCAGCCAAGGCCCAACTAAAAGGCATTTTATGCCATTTAAATTCAGTCAAATTAAAGGCTGAATGCAACCTAAAAGGTCTACTCTCAGAACAGTAATTTGACACATCATAAATAAGAACCATTTTTTGTTAGCGTAGGTTCAGCACTTGTCAGAATATTGTACACAGCCATATTAACAAAGTGCCGCCTCTTAGGGAGAAATAAACTATAAGAAAAACCTTGTATGTAAAGCGGCAAAACACACAAAGAATGTAATGTAGTGTCACTGGTTCAAAGTTGACATTTTTCACTGACATTTACAGAAGAGGATAGATAACATTTTAACCTACTTGAATGCCAAAAGAAATTGTCAAAAATAACTTTTTTTGTTTCAAATTTAAACTAAAAAATATGTTTAGGAACAGGTGAAAATATTGATTGCCACTTAATTCAGAATAAGTGGCTTTAACTCATCAACTTAATTCTTGGTCTTGGATAGTGAGAACTGGAATCATTGATGAAATTATAAACTAAAAAGCCAAAACTGAGTTGAAAAATATCAAATGTTTGGAACTGTTATAATACTCTTGTAAAGACCTCAATGATGTGGAGACCTAAGTTTTTTACTAAAGATTATGAACAGACGTTATAACAAATTTTCTAGTTCTCATTGACTGAAAGAAAATATCACTGAGTTACACACGTTGAGAGGTTTTTACGTGAAAATTGATAATTGTATGAGACAAAAGGCTAGAATCCAAAGGCTAGAGAGAGCTGTCAAAGAAGAATACACAGGAATTCTCATAATTTAAAGTGTCCCACACATTCAACCTTATTTTTTTTTAATTTCCCCATAGAAAACTTGTGTATATTTTGGTCACCATCTATCCAATCTGCTTCTGAAAACATTAAGTTTACTGTCATTTGAGCCCTCAGTAACATTAAAAAAAAAATTAAAGATTGTATTGCACATTGAATTGTCATCATTATGGCTGTAAAAATTAACTTTATTTATTTTTGTACCTGCATCTTTATATGTACTAAAAAGATTTGAGGGGCACCTGGGTGGCTCAGTTGATTAAGCGGCTGACTTCAGCTCAGGTCAGGATCTCACGGTCTGCGAGTTCAAGCCCCGCGTCGGGCTTTGTGCTGACAGCTCAGAGCCTGGAGCCTGTTTCAGATTCTGTGTCTCCCTCTCTCTCTGACCCTCCCCTGCTCATGCTCTGTCTCTCTCTGTCTCAAAAATAAATAAATGTTTAAAAAAAATAAAAAAAAAGATTTGAGATGTTTATAGTATAGAGAATGTATGATATCCCAGGTACTGTACAGAAAAATTTTCTTGACATTAGATATCAGTACCCAAAGTGTTCATATCTTCAAATCAAATATCTGAAATTCTAAAAGCAGAAAATAACTATAATCTCATCCTTCTGTTCTACCAAAAATTAATAAGAGCCCTAAATTTGAGGAAAGTATTTACCCAAGTCCTCCTGTAGTAAAATATCAAGCTTTCCAAAATACCCTTCATATGTAATTATGGTGATTCTTATGATATATCTCACATGGGTGGAGAGTGTTGGCAAGTAAGAGGAAAATCCGGATTACTGATATTTTAACTCTAATTCTTTTTAAATGCATGCAGTTTTGAAAAATTAAGAAAAGAATGAAGGAAGTCATATTCTTTTTTTTTTAATTTTTTTTTAACGTTTATTTATTTTTGAGACAGAGAGAGACAGAGCATGAATGGGGGAGGGTCACAGAGAGAGGGAGACACAGAATCTGAAACAGGCTCCAGACTCTGAGCTGTCAGCACAGAGCCCGATGCGGGGCTCGAACCCACAGACCGTGAGATCATGACCTGAGCCGAAGTCGGACGCTTAACCGACTGAGCCACCCAGGCGCCCCGAGGAAATCATATTCTTTAAAAGGCAAATCATGCTGATAAATTGTTTTAAAAATGCTAAGGTAAAGGAAGTTGTATTTTTCTCGGTAAATATTGTGGGAAAGTATAGATGTTTGGGTGTTTCCAAGAGATAAACATGAGATGCTTTTATATGACTGTATAATGTTAAATTCATCTATACAATCTCAAAATGTGTCTTACTGTTTTCTGGGCATATGAACTTTACAGTGTAGATGTGATTCTTCAGGTTAAAAAAAGCGCGATTAGGTAAGAAAGATATCAAATAACAAAGTAACACAGGTATATAATAAGAATAATGACTTTTACCTCCATGGAAATATCTTAACTACATCAACTATACTCGTCAATGCTTATTTTACAATAAAACTATATAACGACAAAGTCTTCCTGGGGGGAAAATGGTACTCTATAGAAGGAAATGTATAAAATCTAAGACATTTCCCTGGACACATCAGTTCTAAATCACAGCTACAGAGATCTAGCAATTCCGCAAAGTCTTTCAATGATTATTTTGTCATTTTACAGGTAAATATTTGGTAAGTTAACCAATTTACCAAATAATATAGTAAGTAAATATTAAGTATATAAATATAAATTAAACCTGTAAATTACATCAAATATCAAATATACCTATACTTATGTAAATATACATTTAAATATATATATATATAATTATAGCTGTGACATTCTATAAATGAATACCCACGAGAATATATTGGATATGAAAATTATCAAGCCACTTTTATTTTGTTCTGATTTATCAAATAATATATAAATTTAATATGTTTAGAATTTTCATCATGACAATAAAAGACAAATAAGCAAGGTTTTTTTTTTTTTTTGTGATGACCTAGATTTTCTTCTCTCCCTATACCAACTTGTGAATTGCTTATTCAGCTATTGAGAAATGTATATATTTTTCATATTTCTGTAATAGATGTCATCAAGTCTGAAGCCAATGCATTCATATGTAAATAATCATCATAAACAAGTCAATACAAGGAAAATATCTATTATGCTAGGGAAATTAGGACAATTCTGATGCAAAGGTACTGCCTTTATAGAAAACAACAAGGAATGGCTTGTGGCAGAAAAACACAATATATCAGTGGGAATGTGAATGCTAATGAGAGAAAGCCAAGGGATGGAGATACTGCAAGGTACATTGCAAGCAGACACTGATGAGGGCAGATGTAGAAAAATGATTATCAACTTTAGACCCCTAGAGCAACATGAATGAAATCACATCCTTGTGTTCTGGGAAATAAAACAGGCAAGTTGGATAGAAATAAAGAGAGGCTTTAATTATCTAAAAGTAAATTGGGAGCAACCCATGATAATACTGAAGTGGGGTTATTATAGAATACAATGTAGAGTTAATTCAGAAATCAGTTTGTTCAAAAACATCAACAGCTGGGTTTAATAATAGACACAATGAATCAGAAATGAATAAAACCTTGAGATGGAAGATTATCTGAGCAACTCTAATCATATTATTAGATTTACTAAGGAAAATAAAATGGCAAAGAATCCATAAAAGGACCTTATTTGTGTGAATATAGTTCGAAGCAACATTTTTTAAGATATAAATCTGAGGTCATACTAACAGCACTATACATATTTCATGGATACTTTTTCTAGGTTTTTATGACACAATGAGCAAATTATATGAGAAATGATTCATTATAAATAATCAAAGATAGAATCTGAGGGGGGAAATCCATATGTAATGACAGAATAAATTTTTCAGAGTTAAATTAGACTCCAATTAGATTCTTTTTTCTTAGGCTTTTTGAAAGGGAAGTTTGAGGGGTTAGATACCAGACTTCTCATACTGTTGAATATTTAATGAACCAGGCTCACAAATGGCAGGAGGTTCTGTAGGACAAGATCTACTAAATATCTCAACAATGCAGTTTAAGAAGACACATAATGAAGGCCCCAAGGAGCCAGTAATCAGGAGCTGACTCCTTTTACATATAAACAAACTGGAAAATCACCACGGAAAGAAAGGAAATTCAAGAATTAAGTCTCTGCAAGATGATCAATTTTTTAATGTTTATTTTTGGGAGAAAGAGAGAGAGTGTGAGTGGGGGAGGGGCAGAGAGAGAGGGAGACACAGAATCCGAAGCAGGCTCCAGTCTTAGAGCTGTCAGCACAGAGCCTGATGCAGGGCTCGAACTCACAAACTGCGAGATCATGACCTGAGCTGAAGTCGGATGCTTAAACGACTGAGCCACCCAGGAGCTCCAAGATGATCAAACTTTGAAATTAAAATGGCCTATGCAGTGTTTCATGTCATGTTCATGTAGCACATTTACTTACTACAAGCATTTAACACCAGGTTTAGAACACTAGCCCTCATCACTTATGGATGTGAGCTTGAAGAAGATACAGCATGTCTCTGTGCTCAAATTTTTCATCACTAATATGGGATGAGAACAACAGTGTTTAATTCATAGAATTGTAATACAAATGTAAATAAATCAATACATATAAAGCCCACAGAACACAGCCTGGCACTTAGTAAAGGCATGGAAACTATGCTATTTTTATTGTAGTCTTTATGACCTCATAGAGAAATGATGTGTATCCTTGCTGTTCCTCTATTGGAAGCTTTGTATTTTCTGTTCACTATCAGAAACCCATTTCCTCATACAGAACTCAGTGTTTGATAGGCACTCAGGAAGTTTCCTGAATAAATAAAGGTAGAATACCTGCTATGTATCAAGTACTACACTTAACTCTGAGGAAACAAAAGATGAAAATAACAAAATCTTTGCCAAATTTTGTCTATATAATAATGTGGCTGTTTTGTATGTCCCCTGTCCATTGTATCTGATTGAAGAACGATCAAAAAAAGTTAGCACATCTGCATACTCTAAACAAATTGATATGAAATAGTTCAGGTACCTTTCCAATTTATCTAACACTGAGTTGTTTGGTTTTGTAGGAAACAAATTCCCCAAGTATAAAGTATGTAAGGGAATAGTGATGCAAACTTTAAGTTTTCCATTAGAGTAGAAAAGGAAAAAGACTAGTGTAAATATATCACATAACAGCTATATAAATAGATGTTGTATTAGACATATTTGAAGTCACTTGATTCCCACCCGCACTCCACCTCTCATCTGGAGACAAGAATAGTATACTCCTCCCCAAAGGAAATTCCTGCCCTACTCATATTTTTATTGATATATCAATATATCAATATATACATCAATCATTTACTCCTTTGTCATACTTGATATATAATGTGAGTGACCTGCTTTAAAAATGATCAGCCAGATTCTGTCAGAAATAGGTGTTTGGCTAACTAAGAGATTGTGATCAGGGAGCCAAAACTGAAATATCTTACGCTGTACATAGCTGAAGCCAAACTAGAAAGAGAACGGAAAATGGACTACAAACAGGAAAGATGGAGATGATAAGGTTCCTTAGGATGTGCCTTGTGTTCCTCCTTTTCCTCCTTTGGAGAAGCAATAAGTCTCGGTGTCTTGCAGCTAAAATGTCCTAAAAAGATAAACCATGTGTATAGATATAGATATAGATATAGATCTGTAGGACAAGCTATACTAAATATCTCAACAAATGCAGTTTAAGAGGACACATAATGAAGGCCCCAAGGAGCCAGTAATCAGGAGCTGACTCCTTGTACATACAAACAAACAAGAATATACACACACACACACACACACACACACACACACATATGTGTGTGTGTGTGTGTGTGTGTGTGTGTGTGTGTGTGTGTGTGTATATTCTTGAGAATAAACAACATGTGCCAGAATACACATTTAAAATGTAAGGGAAGAAAACACCCACTATACCCAAGTGATTACAGACACCTACATAATACTGACTCATCTAAGGTGCAGTTTGGACCAGTGGACCTTCTCAGATTGAAGCTTTATTAAAAACAAGTTGACTCCTTATATATTAAAAAAAAAGACTAGTTAAATATCCTACATTAATTATTCTGGACAGGACTGGCAAGTGAAGAGTGCTTACAAAGCAGACATAGAAGGTGTCCAGGAAACCCTTCAATGAATTTTGAATGAGAATGTTCTTACTATATTGCATAGTATAAGACTGCATTAGGGTGCGAGATGGGATTCTGGGCTGCCCATGTTCAGCTGAATGTGAACAGGGACAGATTTTGAAAAACCTTTGAGTCTTTCAAAGTTTATATCTTATTACTCAATGTGTCTTTTCAACCATATAAATCCTTATCTCTTTTTTCAATCAGCTCTTTCTCTTCACTGTCTAGGCCCCTTGTAGGTTTTATGTGTAACTGGGCAGTACAACCTCAAGAACTGAGGATCAGGAAGTATAAGGTCAGAATTCTCAAACTCTCCTTTCTCTTCCATATTGCTCCTTAAGTAGGAGTCTGACTCACCTGAAGATATGCTCCTTCACCCCATTTGAAAACAAGAAAAACTTTGATAAGTCATTTTCCCTTGTTTTGGTAAACTGATTGTTCTCCTAGCATGAATAGATTTTAGACATTTTGTTACATATACTAGATGTGTACCCAGTAATCTTTTATGTCTGTGCAGTGGAACACTGACCTCATTAAAAGATTATTAATCATCAAGGAGCAGAGTGGAGAAAAGGCTAGAATAGGTAGAGGAGTCCGGCATTTTCACTTATTGCTAATCCTGTAAATCATCTGAATGGCCTTTAGCTTTTTGGGATTTGAGGAAAGGGCTCCCTGACAAAAGTTTCTTGTCTCCTCCCTATTGCCTTTTTATTGACAAATAAAAACTGCATCACCTTTTTTGGCAACAGAGAAGGAGGGGTAAGATTAGTAATAGTAAATAAAATCTCTCTAGCTCAAAATGTGAATCAGAAGTATCAATATAAAGACAATGTATTTTGTCTTAAAAACAGGTGTGTGTTTGTGTGTGTGTGTGTGAGTGTGTGTGTGTATGCATTTATATGTGTATGTGTGTATTGCCATTGAAAAAAACCAGGAAAAATGCAAATCTAGTTGCACTGAGCATCCCTAGTACTCTAATTGAGGTTTCTAAATACATTTCCATGAAAAGAAAACAAGAAAACAAGATTTATTGAATAAATAGCTTTTAGGGAGCAAAAAAATGTATGGTCCAGAAAGCTAGAAAGCCATAAATGTCTGATGATTTTATGTCAAAAGAATTGAAGAGGCAGTCATTAGTCAAATATTTGACTATTTGAATAATTACTCCAGTGGATGAAGACACATCAACCATGCTGAAATTGATGAACACACTGATCCTCAAAACAAAGAAGCAAAAACATAAACAAACTTCTTTGTTCACCTTTGTAAGATGCCAGGACCTAATTGGTTATTTTTAAGACTTCCAAAAATAAACAAAAAAAAAAGCAACTTTTTAACCCTTTAGTTGTGAACCAGATAAAAATAAATAAAGTGAGGGGTGCCTCAGTAGGTTAAACAACCGACTCTTGATTTCAGCTCAGGTCATGACTCATGGTTCGTGAGTTCAAGCCCTGCATTGAGACCCTCATATTCTCTCTCTCTCTCTCTCTCTCTCTCTCTCTCTTCCTCCTCCCGCCTTCCCTCCCTCAATAAATAAACTTAAAAAAATTAAAAGTTTTTAAAGAGTAAAGAAAGGATGATATCAAAAGGCTGAACAAAATAGCCTAATAGAAGGAGCCAGTAGTAGAAGGATAAGGAAAGCAAGGGGGAAAGGCATAAAGGGATTGTGCAGAGAGTAAATGGGCTGCATTTCTGACTGTAAGCCAGAGGTGCTAGCAGGTTTGGCATGGGGGCTCTATGCAGATGGGAGAAAAGCAATAAAAATATAAAGTAAACACTGCCTGTGAGGCTGGGTATGAATTTCAAGGATAAAAATACATTTGCTAAAGTTGCAGGCAACACACCCCATGATACCTAAAGCAAAGTAAGCTTTGGCCATGATTTCCCCCCCAACAGCAGCTATACCAAATGAGAAATTGCTGGCTACATATAGCCAGAAATATGTATCTAGTCTTGTACAACAAACCAATTCATACAGATGAAAGTGAGTTGAGTGGTGGCAATAATATATAAAGAAAAAGAAATGAATAAATGAAAGTAGAGGGCACTTCTAACCAAAGCTTCCTTATGGGTCCCGGTAGAATTCACCAGTTTAGGACCTGATATGCAGAGACCTTTAGGAAAAATGACTGGAAAATAGATGAATATGTGGAATTTATATAATGATGGCACAAAACAGAACGCTAAATATATGTTTAAACACAGCTGAAAATTTTTTGACACTCTTTCCATTGAGAGGCGGATCTATGCTCTAAATCTTTGAATCTGAATAAACACCACTTTGCCTAATGGAAGGCAGCAAAGGGGATGCCGCGTGACCTCAGAGGTTACAAAGGCGTGCATCTTCCATCCCAGTCTCTAGAAAACTTGGTCTTGGAAGCCTGAGCCTTCACATGAGTCTGACTATCCTAGGGCACATATGCGACAGAGGCCACGAGCATCTGACCAGACATGTCAGTTGTGAGTGAAACTTCTTGGACCCTACAGATCAGTTCCCTACAGCTGAGTATCAGTGACCGTCTTCCGTTGATGCCATAAAAAAGCAGAATTTGCCAGTAGTGACCTGTCCAAATTCTTGATCCTGAAAATCATGAGCTGTGATAAAATAGCTATTGCTTTATCTTTTTAAAATTTTATTTATTTATCTTTGAGAGAGAGAGAGAGAGCAGGGAAAAGGCAGAGCATGAAGAGGAGAGAGAATCTCAAGGAGGCTCCATGCCATCAGTGCAGAGTCCCACGCAGGGCTCAATCCCACGATCTGTGAGATCATGAACCCAGCCAAAATCAAGAATTGGATGCTCAACCTTCTGAGTCTTCCAGGAGCCCTGTAATGGCTGTTACTTTAAACTTTTGTAGTCAATACTAGGCCAGGGGAATCACAAGATATGATCAGTGAGAATGATGTATCAAATATGTCTACAGTTGATCTTACTTTAAGCTGTTACTGAATCAGTAAAAAGGCAACACAAAAGTACAAATGATTGGGTAGATGCTGCCCTCCAGGACCTCCTTAGTTCCTCAGCAAAGCACACATATTAAGTTTGGTGATTACTGCAGAACAGAAGTTGCAAATAAATAACTGTCTTCCTGTTTTTCCTCTTATGAAAGTTTTAAATATAATATTTGAGCTATACAAAATTATGTACACGCATATCAGTTATAAATGATTATATAGCAAACAAGAGGAATATTCCAGCACACCAAGAAATAGAACATAACCAATAATCTCCGTCTATCCATATGCTTCTAACCTATTTTATATCCTAATCTCTCTGCACTATTAGGGAAAGGGGAAGGCCATGTTGATATCTACCAACTGCCATGAAAACAAGTAATAGCTGCACTACACCAAGAATTACGCAGTTTATAATCGCCATTAAAGAAGGAAAGAAACACAACAAAAACATAATTATTTCTCTTAATCTTCATTCACTGTTTCTGCATGCTATCTTACAAATATTCAAAAACAGGTCATTTGTTTTACTGTTACCAAGATCTTAAGCATACATGCAATTACAATGGCATGGGATTGGATTATTTTAATTATATTGTCCATCTACCTCAGCTGGGAAAACTGACATTTTTCAGGATTCACAGCTGCACAGTCATTGTGAGGTTATTTAGCTGCATGTGATTTTATATGTCTCTCAGTTAAATCACATACACAAATGCAATATCTAGCATTTGGGAACATTATGTCGATTCATGACAGTCCCTAGAGGATTATGGATCTAGAAAACTATGAATGAATTGCAAGGAGAAAAATATATTTCTTTCATCTATGACAGATACAATCTAGCGGCAATATTGTTCCTATTATGGGCAGAGTAGCTAAATGGAGCTGCCTCCTAGCTGCAATCAGAAACTTAGACCATATTATTGAGACCT
Source organism: Panthera tigris (assembly GCF_018350195.1). Classification (NCBI taxonomy): domain Eukaryota; kingdom Metazoa; phylum Chordata; class Mammalia; order Carnivora; family Felidae; genus Panthera; species Panthera tigris. The sequence goes on along the minus strand of NC_056668.1, from coordinate 38,129,474 downwards.
ATTTATTGGTGGCAATAAATAGGGCTCACTCAAATTTAGTTAGAATTTTGAATCTGTAGCTTGTATTATAGTCACAAAGACCTTAATAATATTGTTCTGTTTATGAAAATATTTCACAGAGATAAGACACTATAGCCCAAAATCTATATCTTTAATTTTTAAAATGAAGTGAAACAGTTTTGAATATATCATCTAGAATTTATTGGCCAACTTGGTTATCACCTGGTATGTATGTGACACCATAGTTCCATACAGACATGCACAAGATATTCTAATCCTTATTAATTAATATCATCTTAGGTAGGTATCACACTTATAATAAACTTAAAGGCAACTTCAAGAGTAAATATATTTGACTTCCAATGAATATCAAGAGGCAAAAGAGTATACTGACCCAATAACAAAAGTGTTTTATGCATAAATATTAATTATCAGGAACTTCAATCACTAAATAGGGGGTAAATTATATGTTTCTAACATGTTGTTATAAAACATACCTAAAATAAAGCATACTAAAAATTACACCCCTCTATGTGCAAGATTTTTAAAATAAAGTTATTTTATAGCTTGAAGTCAATTTACCAAACATATATAATCCATTTCCTACTATTATTCCCCAGAAACATGGAAGATCTTTGAGAAATTTAAGTTCACAAAAGAGAACACACTTTATAATGCAATATGATATGGGAAGGTTGTAGTAGACTTATAAACCAGGATGGACTGGATCAAATGTGAGGGGCAGTTCATTTCCACTATGGTGGTGGGAGTATTCTATTAGAAGGAGAGTGTTATGAGAGTTAAAATTTAAGAGATAAATAGTATCTCAATAAGCAGAAATGAGGTAGGAGCACAATGCAAACTTTAGTAACAGCAAAAATAGATAGAAATATTTGAACATAGAGTGTTCCACGCCTCTACCTTGAACTCTAAAGTATGTGAGGACATTATAAAGGCAGTCAGAGCTAAAAGAGAAAACGAAGGAACATAAATAAGCTTTCTGTCAGTTAAATGAACCACAGTTTGCAGGTTCTAGAAACATTTATTTATCATGGTTAATTTTTGGTTTTTTTTTCTTGAGTAAAGTATTAACACAATTGACTTTATAGTCTAAGATAGGAAATTTGCCATCAGTATAGAGTACAAGGAAATTATGCCAATTAGGAGGGCTTTGTAATAGTTTAGTCAAGGTATGATGGAAGCCTGAAATAAATTGTGTCAAGAAAAATTTAAATAAAGATGCAAAATATTTCTGTATCAGGTAGGGAAAAAAACATTGTTTTGGCTCCTTGAATTTTTAGTATACATTTTTTCCCAAAAGATACAAGCTGCAGACTTCAAAACAAAGAAAGTACAATAAAAGGGAATGAATTATAAAATAGTAGTGTTTATTATTATAATTTACTATATGGGAGTTTAGAATTTTCTATACTAGACATAGTCATAAAAAGATAGAAAGAGAGATAAGAGAAAGAGATACAGATAGAGAGAAAACCCAGAATCAAGAATCCCTGACCTAAGAAAACTCTTTAACTTCTCGTCATACCTTTGATACAGTCTTCCTAACTCCAAAATGGCGAGACAAATAACATATATATGATTTCTCTATCCACTGAAGTGAAATATTAATACAAGAATGGTAGAAACTTGCTAATAAATATAATAACAAAGAATATAACTCTCTTAATAAATATACTTTCTTACATTTTATGAACTTAGAAAATCATTTATATGAAACAATAAATGTTTGCCATTATTTTGGCATTTTTGAGGGGAGGGTGGGTTACTATAATCTGGTACTAACCTCTGGGAATACAGCAATAATCAAAAGGCAAAAGGACTAAACTTCAGGGGCTTATATCCTAACAGAGAAGGTCAAGGAGAAGGACAGAAAGTTCGTTGTCATTCCATGTAACTCAGGAGATGTACAATTGAAATAACGGGGGAAAGGATTACACACTCCATGGACTAAGCAAAGTCAGAAGTCATGTCACTCATGTTTGGAATCTCAGGGCCTAGCAAGTGTCTGGAGCACAGTAGGTGTTCAATAAATATTAAATTAAGTGAAAAAATATATCCATATAAATTTTTATAAATAGTATATTAGTGTCTATTGGCATTTTTATATTAAATATTGAACAATATACACACTGCATTTGTCTACTAGGACTGCCATAACAAAATACCTCAAACTGGATGGTGCAAACAATGAAAATTTATTTTCTTACAGTTCTGAGACTACAGGTCCTAAATCAAAGTGCTGTCAGGGCTGGTTTCTCCTGAGTCTCCTCTTCTTGGCTTGCAGATGCTCCCCTTCATTACATCCCTCATACAACTTTTTTTCAGTGCACTCACACTTATGGTGTATCTTCTTCTTATGAGAATACTAGCCCTGTCTGATTAGGGTCCCATCCTTACAGCCTCATTTAACCTTAATTACCTCTTTAAAGGCCCTATCTCCAAATGGAGTCATGTGGTGTCAGAGATCTAACATGATTGAGAGGGATGGATTCTGTCCATAACGCATGTGCGCGCGCGCGCAAACACACACACACACACACACACACACACACACACACACACACAGACTCTCTCTCTCTCTCTCTCTCTCTCTCTCTCTCTGGAAGAATGGATTAGAATTGGAATAAGAGTTGAAGCCAGGCTATATACTAAATATTTCTTTTCTGGTAGTTAAAGAAACCAACCTATTCTATTATTGGAATAGAAAATAACTGGTGATGAGTAAGTAACCAGAGGGAGTTGTTCAATCACTGATTGTGCATAAATAGGATGCTTTAGATGAACTGATAGTTAAATTTATTATTTCAAATGGTTGAAACCTTCAAATGGTTTGCCAAAGTGATTATGGCATTTTTCATTCCAAGCAGTAGTTTATGAGAATTCCAGTTCCCCAACATCTTCGCCAAGACTTAGCATGCTCAGCCTTTTTCATTTAAGATATTATAATAGGTATTTAATGGAATTTCATTGTGATTTTAATTTGCATTTCACTAATGGTGTGATACCTCGATTCATTTGCCCCTTTGACATCTTCTTTGGTGAGGTGACTGTGCAAATCTTTTACATATTTTTACATGTATTGTTTGTTTTATTATGGAATTCTGAGTGGAAGAAAAAAATATATATATATTATTTTGAGTAAGTATATACCTGGTGCCTATTTCACGCCCATGGTCCATGAGTTTCTGTGTTTCATAACTGCTAGTTTTTGTAAAATCAAGTTGAGAAACTCTAGACCGTTGAAGGTGAAATAGCAGAACTATGCATATCCCAGTCATCCACACATTTCAATCCTATATTCTCATATTGACACACTGATCTCTTTTGCTTTGAAATGTCTTCATCTTCCAATAAGTAGAAGAAGACTAAGCATATCCAATAATGCTTACTAATAAATCACAAAATTGTATACTTATTTTCTTCTAAGAATGTTGTTTCCAAATATCCTTTCTTTCATCTTGAATTATATTATTTCTAGTAAACTTTCCATTCTTAGATGAAGCAGTAATGTATTCTAGCATATCTTTCCGTTTACACAATTTTAGTTACTTTAATTTTGTTTCACCTTTTTTATCTCCATGATCTTTCATTTCTTTGCTTCTGTGTCTCCTAACATATAAAGATTATTAATAATAATGAATAATAACATTAAAATCAACACTGGCTGGATTATATTTGACTTACTATAACTGCATTCTTTTAAGTTTTCTAACTATAAATTATTTTGAATGTTCTAGTCTATAGATAAGTGATCCTTTAAAAAAAAAAAGTTTATTTATTTATTTTAAGAGAGAGAGAGAGGGAGGAGCAGGGAGAGGGAGAGTCAGAATCCCAAACAGGCTATGTGCTGTCAGCATAGAGTTTGATATGGGCTTGATACAACAAAATATGACATCATGACCTAAGCTGAAATCCAAAGTTGGATGCTTAACCAACTAAGCCACCCAGGCACCCCAATAGGTAAGTAGTCCTAATTAATGTTGTTAACATTCTGTTAACCAAGTAAATCTAATCATCATTAAAAAAATTTTTTTGTGGCATGTAGTACTATTTTCATTCAGTTGAGGGCTATTTGAATAAATATTACATTTATAGATATTTGACAGCAAATTAGAGTTCTCTAAACTAACATTTTGATATCATACTTGATTATGTAAAATGGGAAAAAGTGATTTATAGATGTAAATATTTTACATAATTAATTATTGTAGTCCATAAACAACTTTAGGCCAAATATTGCTAGCCCTCTAATATTAATTTTTCTTGGTATAAAAATTAATAATCATCATCAAAAATAGTGTCAGCCAAAACAAAAATGTCAACCATTACATAAACCTTAAAGGTATATGCTAAAATATATATTTCTAAATATTTAATTAAAAATGCATTAAAATTTAAAGGATACCAACTACTATTGTCATTTTAAAAGTATATACAAGGCAATGAGAGGATAAATGTGGCCATTATATTGACTTTTTTTTCAATATATACATGACTAATGTCAGTAGAAAGTGAATGAAGACTCAAGGTAAAATTAAAACCAAACTAAAAGCACTAATGATAAAACTTTAACCGTCATATTTACTGTTAGAAATGTAGTAGATGCTAAACATAAGAAACTGTGTTGTAGTTTGTGATTTTATGCAGCTGGAATTTAGGCCATAATCAACAGCTGCCTGTGTACTTCACATAGTAAAATGTATGTATTTATAAGTATAGAAGAGAACTTTAGCTTATGCCTTTAAGCAGAAAACTAATAACAAGATATTTATATTTAAACTTCTATAACCAAATAAAATCATGTGTTTGTGTAAATCGAGGCTTCTTATTACCATCATTATTCCCTATAAGTAAGAGATTGGATGTTTGAATTGCACGATGCATTACAGTTATTCTATTAGAATATATGGCTTTAGTCTGTGATTTTATCCAGACAAACAACCCACAGTCAGTAGCTACACTGGTGAATAAGAGAGGTCTTCATGTGCCTTACAGCCTAGATTTGGAAGTTAGTGTTCTCATGGGGAGAAAAGTCTGAGAGGTAAGGGGATGTGCCCAGCTGTCATTTGTGACAAATATGTTGTCATTTTTTAGACCAATGGGTCTCAAACACTGATGCACACTGGAATCATGGGGGTCCTTTAAAATGCAGATTCTGATGAATTCTGAGGTGCAGCCAGAGTTTCTGTATTTCTAACAAGATCCCATGTCACTGATGCTGCTTAGTGGGGAATATGTTGAATGCCAAGGCTTCAGACTATGTTCCAAGTACACAAGACCTTAGAACTGGCTGTCCAAATGTATTTGAGACATTTCAGAACACAACTGGGCCTCTCCTCTGGTTTGCCCACAGCCAAATTAATAGGCAATTGTCTTTAGGGGTATGGATGCAGAGTTGACATATGATGTGGGATATCCATACTCACAAGCAAAGACTCCTCTTACTAAGTCTGTGAGGAAAGGTAAGCAGACAAGGACCAGGGGTAAGTTCTATGTGCATCATCATGTTAAGCGAGGAATTCAAAGTAATCCGAGAGCACTAAATTCAAACCAATTCTTCCAGGCCATTAGGGAGATATATTTGTCAAGGTAGGAGATTTGAACATATTCTAATTAACAGTTTATTAGCATGATTTACAATTTTTTAAATATTAAGAACTATGGTATGTGTGCTTTCATTTGTTCTCTTGTTTCACACCTTGCAAATGTTAGGGCTGGCCTGCTCCAGTTATATTCAGGAGAAATTGTTTTTAGGGGTTGCTGAGGAGAGTAGCTCTCTGCTACAGCACGCAGATACACAAATACCCAGAGAGGTGTGTAAATCTAGACCTAGTGATATTATCATATATGAATTGTTCTAGTGAGTACTTATTTGAAGGATTTATTCTCTCAAGAGTTACATCTTGCGGGAGAAAAAGAAAAGAAATAAATTCAGATATTTGGATTCTACTAACATTTCCACTATTTTCTATGTGACTGAGGAAATCAAGGACACAGTTGAAAGTACAAAAAGATAGCTTTCCTACTGACCCCAGGTTGGCTCATTATTATCCCAGGCAAAATGAGCATTTTGTCATGTTAAATATTTCTATAATTACTCAGTAAAACGAATTTGACCTTCAGCATCACAAAGGATGAATCAATCATAATTTGGAAAGCAAACTTTAACCTTGTATTTTGCCTTTCATGTAATCGTGAATATATAAGGTGCTATAATATTAAAAGAATTCACGGGAATAAGGGCAAAATCAATATTTTATGTTTGAAGTTATTAGATTTCCACTAAAGTTTCTGTTCATCAAAAAAAGATGCACACAGCTCTATTGCACTCATTCTGCGTTCCCCCTAAGACGGCAAGAGCATCATATAAGCAAATCAGACAACCATAAAGAACAATATCATGTTAGAATAATTCTGAATAAACACATTAGGAAACTTTGAGGCTTCTAGGAGGAATAGTGAACCGTCAAAAATAGTTTGCCCCCTGTCATTTGTCAACCTTTTATCCCCCTAGGTGGGGGGAACAATACAAAGTTAAATGATTTAGGATGTAGTTCCTTCTAAGATATACCTCTGTGATTATATATATTTATTATCTAAGTGGCACTCACAGTGGAAATATTTTTATTCTGTTCGTATTATTTTATCCACACCGCGTAAGTACACTGGAACAATAAACCCCTCAGCTCTTTTGAAATAACTTCTTTACTTAACCAAAAAGAGAAGAAAGTGTCGGCACATATTCAATAAGACATGAGATTAGTTTTACCTTGGGGCATGTTATTCACACCCACCAAAATCTCCTAGACTTGAAAATACCTTTATTTCTTATAATTCTGCCACGATTGTGGAAATTAAAAAAAGAAAGAAAGGACACCAAAATCATTAAATGGTCCTCTTGAAACAATATAAAAAGATATGCAAAAATATCTTTAATAAAGTAGAAATCAGGACCCTCTTTGTATTAAACACAGAATGGTAATTTGGCTCTTACTTAAAAAGGAAGCTTTGGAGTCAATCTCATTTCAGAAATTATTATAAGACCTTACACTGAAAATGAGAAAAAAATTACTGTTGCTGCAATTTTTACTGTATAAATTATTTTTAGCTACCTTAAATTATGTATTCAATATTTGCAGTGTCATCTGAAAATATGTAAGTCAAACAAACATTCTTCTGGGCTTAAACTTCAGTTTGGTGAACACTTGCATACCACTCTGCTGAAACGAGCTTCCTATAATGCTCAAAAGATCATCTGAGGAAATATGAAAAATTTCTATGAAAGAATTCTATCCCAATGTAGAAATGTGGGGAGATAACCTAATAGATTACTGAATAGGACCAGATTTCCCTCTATCTTTTAGAAGGCAAAAATTTAAAGATGAGGAGATTTTTAAAGAATTATTTTTGTGTTTTGGGCAATCAGTCAAGACTGATCATATTAGTGATTTATTTCCAATCTCTTTTTATACCAAATATTTTACCACTTTATTATTCTGGGTGTTTTAGTGCTCACTTACTCCTGTAATGGCAAGTGGGTGCTCAGACACACTGTGATTTTTAGCTGTATCATTTAATTTTTCAGCTGAGCTTTAGGTAATAAATCTGTTGTCAGCCTGTCTATTTGTGTCACTCTGAGACACATGAGGAATGAAGCTTCGAGAAAAGCAAACCAAAGCGCATTCTTTGCTTCATAGCTAAAAGCAACAGATCAACAGCTAAATAAAAATGCCTGTCTCTTCCACATTGCAAAATGCATGTTAAGCCCTTTAGCACATTTTCCTTCACTTCCAAACCAAGTTATCTACGTGAAATAATACAGGTATTTGCATAAGCCTGTTGTTACATTTTTGCAATGATTTTAACCTGGAAATTAGTAAACAATTAGTAAGAAGCCATGGACCAAATTTAACTTGGGATTCTATAAGTAAAAGTATGATATTTAAAATTTTTCTGTGTGATAATAAGAAGCTAAAGGGAAAAACAGTGGAAAGAAACTTTCAGAAATTTATCATGAAAATTTGAGAAATCATTTGACTTCACTGGTGTCAGTTTCATCACCGGCAAAATGAAGCAGACAGTTTTAGGTGATTTCTAAGGTCACTTTCAGCTCTAACATGCTAAGCCACTCTAATTATCATAAATCACACACTGCTTCTCATTCACATATATATGACTTAAAGATGATTATCATTTAAAGAAAGCCGCATATTTAAGGTATGCCACTAACTCTCCACTGCAATTCACTAAGTTCATTAAATTTTGTTATAGATGGGAAATTCTTCAACTTCACCTGCAACACTTAGCTTAAAGATTAGGTAGAAAGTGCTTTTCAAAATATACTTGCAAAAACTGATAGTCTTCTTCTTATCTCTCTATATTAATTTAATGCTGAATGTAATCAGCATGCTTAATGAACTATAAATCTCACAGCTGCCTCTGGACCCTATATGGTAATGTCATCTCAGGATGCATTTTCTCTTCCATGCATTTTGTTATTAATGTAAATTTTTTATTAATAGTGACCAGTCATGAAAATCACTGCCTATATATAGGTCCCAATGTGACAAAGCCTATTCTTGTATGCAGTGATAGAATTTTTCATGACATGTTGAGCATTTATTTTCAGGAGCTGTCCAGCATCTAAAAGAGCTCTGTTAACACAAACAAGACTTCAGGTTCTTCTCATTTACTTTCTGATGAAAATCGAATAACAGTATGCATGCCAATAAAGGACCATGAATTTTTTATATATTTTGTTCCTTTTCACTCTTTCAAATACCAGTATTCTCTGAAGTGATTACACAGTCCTCTGTTAGGAACCTTATCCCCCAGGTGGCAAGAGGCCAAAGGAACATGAGCTTGAACTGACCTTTGGATAAGTTTGCACCATTTTTGCAGCTTCATAAGAATATCAGACTAACTGCAGAAAGCAAGCAATTCATAAATCAGGAGAATGAAGAGCAAAGTGCTAATTACAGAAATATTTTTGAATTTCTCTGAATTTGAATATTGTCTAATAGCAAAGTTCCATTAAAATGGTAAGAAAAATGTGAGTATACACACACACACGCATATACCTATACACACATATACACACACACACACAATTTGTCACTTTATTTGCAAGGTGTATGACACAATTAGTTCTTCAATAGTTATCTATTAATCCCATCATTCAGCAAACATTTATAGAGCACATAGAACACTGACTATAGGTTAAATATACTAAGAAACACTAGGGCATAATCTAACAAAATACTAAACTCAGCATTCTTTTTTAAAACTTTTTAAATGTTTATTTATTTTTGAGAGAGAGGGAGAGACAGAGTGTGAGCAGGGGAGGGGCAGAGAGAGAGGGAGACACAGAATCCAAAGCAGGCTCCAGGCTCTGAGCTGTCAGCACAGAGCCTGATGTGGGGCTCAAACTCACAAACCACGAGATCATGACCTGAGCCAAAGTCGGACGCTCAGCCGACTGAGCCACCCAGGCGCCCCTTAAACTCAGCATTCTCAAGTTACTGGAGTCCAGTTATGCATGAGATATATGGCTATTGATGGAGGGTATTGTGTTTATTATGGTAGAAATAGGTTATTGTTTTTGTGAAATTTTAAAGATCAGTACTCTGTCATTTCTCTAGAAGAGGTTTAATCAAAATTAAAATTCAGCCCCAAATGATTTTATTAACTTTTATTTACAATGATAAAAAATTATGTATTCATCATCATGTCTTAGAAGTATGAAGAATTTGGTAATTTCTCTGATCTAAACTGATATTCTCACTTCATTTTATAAAATATAATACAAATTCACAGTTTTCAAAATTAATCAAAAGTATTCTTTATGGGACATTTCCCTGTGTCTAAAGGGCTTTTAAAAACTTCACTCTCTTATGTTAATAATAATGGAAATGTTTTCCAAAGAGAAGCTTGCATTCCAATGGGTTTTTCTTTTCTTTACTATATTTTATAATGTTTTATAAGATTTTATGTTAGCTTACTCCTGGTATTAAATGGACTGTGATAATTCAGTGTCTTATAAATCATCCAAATTCTTAACATACCAAAGTGACTATTTGCCCTACTATTTAAACAATTTACAAAAATACTCAGTAGAGAGGAAAATGATATTTAGCAAGAATTCCTCAGGAAGAATAAAAGAATCTATGGGTTTTATTCAAATTCCAAAATAAGGCCAGCTGACAACAAGTGATTTACTTATAGTGGTTACATAAAAAGCTCAGTGTAGCCCCAGGCGGCCTGCAGACACGGTAACTGCCTGACAAATGGCAGAGCTCAGCTTGGGTCTGCGATTGGAAGCAATCCCCGAATTAATCGGAAAAATTGTCAAAGGCGCTACCGTTCCCCCAAAGTGGAAACAAGCATAATACAATCTAGAAATTGGATTCCTAGGAAAAATGCATAAGTCAAGTTAGCAAGAAGTTATTGTGTACCTATTATGTCCCAATATTGTTCAAAGTGTTCCATGGGATAGAAAATAAATACTGTATTTGTCACGTTCTCCTCATGGGAGTCTGCAATCTTATTAGAGAGAAAAGACTTATATACATAAGACAATAAGAGACCAACCTCATCACTCACCCAGTACACTCTGGTCCATTCCCACTGGCTTTTCTCCTACTCTTCGAACGTGTAATACTCCTTCCCTCTTCATATCTTCTGCAAATGTTTTGCTTGCGAACTCTGATTTCTCCATTAGATTTCAGTTTAATATTGTTTTCTCAAAGAGGTTTCCCTGATACTTCTCTACAAGAGAATATAAACTAACCCCTCCAGTTTTATTCTTTTTTAGTGCCCCATGTATTCTCTTCCAGTGATACATCACATTTAATACCTATGTACTAATTTAGTGGTTATTGATTTTGTATCTGCCTCCAAAACTAATGACATAGCTCTACAATGGCTGATATCTCTTAACCTTACATCAGAGTTTCTCAACCTCAGCACCACTAATGTGTGGTGCTAGATGATCTTTGTGTGGGGGCATGCTGTACACATGGCAGGCTTAGTAACATCACTGACTCTACACAACAAATGCCAATAGCCACTCCACTAGAGTGGAACAAAAGTGTCTCCAAATATTGCCAAATATCTCCTAGTGGGAAAAATTGTTCCCAGTTGAGATCTATCATCCTATACTAGTGTCCAACACATAATACATATTTAATAAATTTTTTTGAATGAGTAATTGAGGAAACTGATATAGACATCATACAATCAAATGTTAGACAGTGTGTGTTAAAGTTGTCAATTTCATAGGATTTTTATGAAGATTAAATGAGAGAATGTAAGGAAAATATTTGACTCAGTTACTAGTACATGCTAAATCTTCAGTTCAAACTTATCAGCAGTGCTATCAAGATGAACTTTACTATAAGGCTAGAAGGAACAGACATGGACCACTGACCATCACTGCAGATTCTTTAACAGAGCAATACTTTTAAAAGATTGAGCTGACATTGTGTGTAGGATGATTAAAGAGTAAGGACTCCAAAGATTAGTATCAGTGAAAGACTAAAGATATGAAGAACTCAGTTAGCAATCAGCATGAAATTGGGACAAGTACTAGTTAACCCAGTACTAGTTGAAAACTCACTACTCCAGAAATTACTCCAAGACCCTCACAACTCCTGAGATAGCCAAGTATCTTAGACGGAGTGAACAAGGTCCTGAACTAGGGTAAGATGCCAATGAAGATGACCTTCTCAATCTCCCTCATTCTTCTGTTGCATTATGTTTCCATGGCTCACTGCCCACTGAAAATCTTCCCTGGAACATTAATCTCACTCCTATTCTCTGCATTCAAAGCACAACTCAATTTCTACCTCTCAGAGAAAATTAGTCTGACACAAATATGACACATGGACTTCTCAGAAACCTTACTTCTCACTGGTCAGTTCCATGTAGTAGAGCAAATCATTTTCTAACATAACATTGCATTATTCTCCCATTTGAAGTAAATTCCTGTGAAGTAAGACTTTATGTTTCTGATTTCTTAGGTATCTCCATGTACAGCTGTAGGTATAAAAAGTAATGATTTCTTTTTGGAATTTTATTCCTTACTTCCTGAGTCCTAGGATAGCAAAGGTAGAAAGAGTCCTAGAGGTCAAGTGGCAGAGCTCTCATAAAATACATGGATTCACTCCATAATCATCAGAAATGTCATTAATGATATTCTGCTTGTCTATCTCTAGTACAGGAAAGATCAGTACTTCATCATACCACATTTTTGGAAGCCTTGTCCTTGAGCAATTTCCAAGATATGCAAACATAAATTCTTCAATGGTGCTTCATGTAGCTACTCCTATCCCATTTGGACAATTTCCTTAGTTCCCATCCTTCACCATTCAGTTATGTATTTTGCCGTTTCTAATTTTCTCTACGTTTGTTAAAAAATATTTCCTTATTGTATGCATACATTTTCCCATAATCTACTTTAAGCAAATAAGTCCTTTAAGACTAGGAAAGCACAGAGTTTCTTTTAATTATTTTTTTTATTCCGCTCCTAATTTATCTAAATATAATAAATTAATAAATTCTCAATAAACATTTTAGTTTATAATTTGGGGCTATTCCCCCAATCATGTTCATGTAAAATAGCTTCTCTACCCTGCTACTCTTATATCTTTGCACTAACCAGTTCTCATTGCATCTGGAGAATTAACTGACATTGTAGAGGTAGAACCTGGATAAATACCATGAACAACATCAAGTTGTAACAAATAATAAGCTAAAAATATACTCATGTTACTGGCTTATCAAGCATTTGGTTGAATCTTACCAGATCACAATCCCAAAAACTGTTAAAATCATTCCTTTTGTTAAAAACAAAAATAAAACCTATGGCTGTATATATACTGTATACAGAAAACATTTAACATAAGCATTTAATCAGTAAGTCAATACATAATGAAAAGTGTCATGAAACTGAAAAAGTTCATTCAATGTTAAGCTACATTATCATAAATGTCCTATGAGGGCCTAGGTAGTGATAGTCCCACACCACTGTTCATTGTATAGACAACACCTCCAAGCTGTATATAATCTAGGATGCCACACTTTTAAGGTGATAAAAAAAGGGGGGTGAGGGAGGGTGTTGTTCCAATGATGAATAGGATGACAAGGAAATATTAAAGCAACTAGGAATGCCTAACTTGGCGAGATAAGATGCTTGAAAAGAAAAGGAAGTTTTCATATAATGGGAGGATTGTCAAATGGAAGAAAAATAACATATGTTCATAGACTATAAAAGATATAACTGAATTCTATGGGAAAGAACCAAATATCAGCTTGATAAAAGGAAGTTGTTTCCAGTGGTCAGTGTGCAATCAAGATGGAAATCTCTGTGTGAATGAGAAGTCATTTTGGATGGTAGTAAGATGACTTCTTTTTTTTTTTTAATTTTTTTAAAGTTTATTTACTCTTGAGAGTTAGAGAGAGACAGAGCATGAGCAGGGAAGGGGGAGAGAGAGAGGAGGAGACACAGAATCCGAAGCAGCCTCCAGGCTCTGAGCTGTCTGCACAGAGCCCGACGGGGGCTGGAATTCACAAACCTCGAGATCATGACCTGAGCCGAAGCCGGAGGCTTAACCGACTGAGCCACCCAGGTGCCCGTAAGCTGATTTCTTAATCTCACTATTCTGCTCTATGCTACAACAATCAAAATTATATTTTTAACAAACATCTGTACAATTTAAGACAGGTTAAAGAAAAAGAAGAGCATTCAGACTTTTAATCTCAAAACAGGATACATTTTAAAATAGTAGACATGGGTTCCTAGAGAGATCTTATTATGAAAATTTTTGTGAATAACATAGACAGCAGGAGGCAGGAATTTCATGCCAAATAGAATTTAAGCTTTCTATTGGGATTTGGAAGAAAAGTAGACAAGATGATCATTACACCCTCAGAGTCTAGACTTCTATGGTGTAAAACTAATTGATTTTAAAGGGAATGTAAGCCTGTTTATTACAAAGGACAGAGGCTCCATGGAATTAATGGACTGTGTTTTAATACTTGGGCATGGAGACCTAATGCAACAAATCTATCAGTGGGAACCAGGAAGATGTCAAGGTGAGGTATCTGCTTTGGTATCAATAGCCATGAGTGGCCAGGAGAGTGTTGGCTATTTCAGTGCAAATAAGTGCCAGATGCCAAACGATACTGCATCTTTTTTTCAAAAAGGACAGTCTCTCTAATTGGCCCATAAATGCTAAAGCATGATAGTAGTTAAAATATGCAGGGATTTCTTTTCACATTCAAGCCATGGAAATTATTTATTCTCCCTTCCATTTCCCCATTCATCCCACCCCAGCCTCAACACCAAAACATATGCACATACAATAAGAAATTAATGTTTTTTAAGTTCCTTTATCTCTAAAATTCTATGGCAACACTTAGATAACATTTTGGTCACAAAGTTATACCCTTTGTAATTAATGAACATCTGCAGTATGGATGGTTTTCCCTAACACTTCCTACGAAATCTTTTGATAACAGACACTTTCATTTGTCCATTTCTTCTTCTTCATCCCCACTAGTAAAAACTTTTATTAAATAACTACTCTAAACAAAACACACACAACAAAAAGATATCAAGAGAGAGGTTTGGAATATAGAATTCTGTATGTTTTATGTGTGGGCAAGAAAACAAAGCTAGACATAACAGTATGTACATGTATCACTTGGCTTCTAAAAAAAATTGTTCTCTAATTCATGTATAAACACATAGCAGTGTTTTATTCATTACTTTCTTCTTTAAACTTAAAGTTCTTGTTAAAAATGCTATGTTAGATAAGGGAAGGGAAACAAAAATAATATAAAAACAGGGAGGGGGACAAAACATAAGAGACTCATAAATATGGAGAACTGAGGGTTACTGGATGGGGTTGTGGGAGGGGGGATGGGCTAAATGAGTGAGGGGGAATTAAGGAATCTACTCCTGAAATCATTGTTGCACTATATGCTAACAAATTTGGATGTAAATTATAAATAAAATAAAATAAGTTAGAAAAAGCATTTTTCAAAGAAGTTAAAATATCTACTTATTATTTAAAATAATTTTTTAACATTTATTCATTTTTGAGAGACAGAGACAGAGGACAAGTGGGGGAGGGGCACAGAGAGAGGGAGACACAGAATCTAGAGCAGGCTTCAGGCTCTGAGCTGTCAGCACAGAGCCTAAGGTGGGCCTCTAACTCAGGAACTGTGAGATCATGACCTGAGCGAAATTCAGACGCTTAACGGCTTAACCGACTGAACCACCCATGTGCCCCTAAAATATCTATATTTAAAAGTAAGCATGAATTTTATGACTAATGGAAGTTTGAGATTTGAGAAACTAAATAAATTCCCCAAATTCCATAAAACATCAATTAAAGTTTATATATTCTGAAGTAGAAGAGCTGAATATAACCTTAAGAATGGAAACTTAACAGCATTCAAACCTAACTCTTTAAACGATCAGTTGATATTTTATGTGTCTTAACAGTAGGAGGGAAAACTGGTCTGTGAACACTTTTTCACTATTTTTGTAATAGGCGGGATTATGAGTGAGATAAATAACTGAATATTAACCAAATATTAGCAAATATTTAGTAAAGTACAAGTAAAATTGGCTGTCTAGCTATTTGTACTTTTGCTATACTCAGGGCCAAACTTAAGAATGGTCTAGCTAAGTCAAAATGAGGTCCAAAACACAATTATTTACTACAGACGTGAAATACAAGCATCTTTTTATAAAGAGAAATTCAATATTTAAACACAAACTGTCCCTTACGATGCTCATAATTCTATTTACACGAGTGACACAAACTAGAGATCCTTTTCACCAGGAAGGGTATTAATGTGGTTAGAAAGATATGATGAACTTTTCAGGCAAATAATACAAATCATTCAACAAAATACTATTAAAAATCCTGGTGGCATCATACTTGGACATACTTATTGCTGACAGACCATGAGAACCTTGTTCATCACAAACAAATTAAGGATTTGCCTTCATCTATTTAAATAATCTCATTTTAATATTTCAAAAATCAAGAAGTTACAGCAAAGAGCTAAATTAAATATAAAAGAGAAAAACCTCTCTAGAGCCCAAACATTTCTATAGCAATTTTTTTTCTTCTGGTTTATTTATATTACTGATGACTTCTTTGCAAGATAGCTTAGAGATTTCTATTTAGCCAATAGTATCATAGCTCAAATTTAAAACCTAATAATTCATTCTCTAGACAATCAAAACATAACATAAAAATAATAATTTGTACAAAACTATTCGAACCCCAAACGCAATACAGGGTTCTTGAAATACATAATACTAACCTGGGTGTAGTAATTAGAATATTTAGCTATTTTATAAAATGTTTAATCATCAATTACAGCTTTCATAAATCATTTGAGAGTGTGCATTTCTAATCCTAGTAAGGTAAGAATTCTAAAAATTCAGAATATCTGGTCCTAAGTTGCTATCGGCTAACCACTGGTTTTTGATGTAAAAAAAATCATTAGTTTTAGGTACTTGAGACTATGATAACCTTAGGATGTCATGGATTTTAAACTCACTCTGGGAAAACCTCTGGAATCTGTATTTTACTTTATACTCCTCTGCAAGTCTTTTGTGGGTGATGTGAAAGGAAAGGCTCTGGAGTGATGCAACTTATCCACATCTCAACTCTCATTTATCCTTAGGGCTTCTTTTCCTTTGGGCTCGGGCCCCTTTCTGGCTGTTGACTCACTTTCTCCCACCTACTGGCTGCTCCTGCTACCTTCCTGTTTATCTCTTCTACTCTCTCTTCAAGTATCATATCTTTGTTTTCTAGCTTTATTGAGATATAATTGACTTTTAACATGGTATAAATTTAAGGTGTACAACATGATGATGTGATTCACATATACCCTGCAAAGCGATTACCAAAATAGGGGTAGCTAACACCTCCAGCACCTCACAGAATTACCATCGAATACCACTTCTTTAAAAAACCTTCCTTCATCCTTGAGACTAAGTATATGCTTTTCATAGCATGGAGGACTTTTCCTTCATCACACTGATGATGTATATTCTTACATTTACCTTTATTCACATTTGTATGTGTTACCATTAACTTGGTGCATTTTTGTGTCTGTGCTATATTTTCAATATGTCTCCCCTACTAAGATGCAATCTCCCAGAGTGCTGGGATGCTTTCTGTTTTCATTGACTGTTAGATTCCCAAGGGAACACGATGACAGCCCTCATCAGAAGTTCATTAAATAAACAAATGACTCTGAGAAACAGAGAATAGTGAAGGTTGCCCGTATACAAACTACATGAATGAATCTTAGGGGGAAAGCATCACAGAATCTTTTTATTTATAGGTTTACTGGATAAAGTCTTTCAATGATAATTCTAGCATAAAGGTCTTAATTCAAATACAGTACTGAGCATTTCCTATTTAGCATCCTGCTCTCCATATCCCATACCTCTCAAAGAAAGTACAGGATAGAGAAAAATTGACTTGGGTTTAAATGGGCTAGTAACCTAGAGTAGGAAGTATACTGTCTTACTTTTTCCCCTCCTTTGCTCCCTCTCTCTCTCCCCCCTTCCTCCCTTACTTTCCTCCTCCTTGCCTAATAAAATTTTAAAGGTAGGTCCTTCAGAGAGAGCAGTACTGATATGTTTATCATACAATAACTCTGTTGGGATTGGAATTTCTTTAGGTACATCCTCTTCATACCTAATGGATAGAAGCTATTAGCTTTGGGGTAAAGTGTTTTTTTTTTTTTTTTTTTCCCTCCAGCATTCTCTTCTCAGTAATCTAGATAAATGGCCAACCAAGCACATTGTAACCTTGGTGAATTTATCTGTGGGAAAACTCACATAAGCTTGAAATTAGTATGCCCCTGGAGACTACCCTGTTTTTCCTTCTTCATCAGGCCTTTAGGTGGATAGTCAGTGTCTTAGAACTGAGCAGACAGAATTTGTAAACTGAATAATGGTGGCTCACAGAATGCATTCTTTTACACTTGGAAAAGAAATTGTGGCCAAGTGACAGTGAGGTTTTTACTTTCATGCTGTTGGTAACCTTCTGTCCCTATACACAGGCAGAGGGCTTTCTTGGTTAATGGGCTGGGTTTGTGGAACACTTGTCCCTTGATGCTGCATCTGAGCCCTCAGGTCAGGAGATAGACAATTTACATCCATTTACCTGACATTCTTTATACTCAAAGGCTACCAGTTTAGTCCCAGAAAGGCTGACCCTAACATGGTTTGATAAACAGGCAGGCAAGAAATACCGCATTAACACAGTTCTTGTATTCAGTCAAGGGAAAAACAGAAACATTATGCTTTTCTACACTTTTTCTACACTCATTCTGCTTTTACCAGGCTTTTAAACTGCCATTAGTGCTTACTTGCAAAATCGGAATCAGTTTAAGATTAAATAAAGAAGAAAAATCTGTGTATATTCTAAATAACCCAACACTAACATTGCTTCAACATTTCATTATATACATAACCATTTCTGTTAACGTGTCAAAAAAGGAGAGGTACTTGGTAACTTGTTTTTTTTTTAATGTTTATGGAATATTATCACAGGATTTAAAAATCAGTTGAATTATTGGCTAAATAAGTATTTCAATTGTAACATTTTTTGAATCATAAAAATTATCACAAACTCAAGGGAGTAGTTTATCTTTTCTCCTTCAAAGGAATATTGATCTAAATGACATGTCACTTTAAGAGAGAGAGAGAGATTGCTATTTATATAACTAGAGAGCAGAGGTTTATTTTGACCTAGCTACTGAGTATCAGTGTTATCTGATAGGAAGTCTGTTAGTTCATTAAGAAAAACTAGAAGTAAATTTCAGAGTTGTGGAGATTTTACTTGCCTGTTCATTTTTCTCTTGATTTATTTTTAATGAACTCTATGAGACTTTCAACTTATTTTCCAATACTAATTTTTTGCTTCATTCATTCAATAAATATTTATTGAACATCTACTACATGACAAATACTATAGTAGGTGTTGTAGATACTGAATCAACCAGATGAGACAAAACTTCTGCATTTGTGAAGCTTACTTTGTGGACAGTGCGTTTTTAAGATAGTAAGAGAAAAACAACCAATATATAATAAAATATCATGTGGTGCTAAGCACTATGAAACAAAAAGGAAATATTTGGAGATACAAAGTATGTGAGTATGGGTGGTACTAATTTAGAATGAATGATCAAAGAATGTATATATGAGGAGATACATTTTAATCAGTCTTGAATTGGTTGAGAGTGAATCATGTGTGTATCTGAGGGAAGATTTTCCATGTATAGGGGACAGCAAGTGCAAAGGTCCTGAGGAAGTAAACCATTTGATATATTCAAGAGATAGGAAAACAGTCAGTTGAGTAGTATAAATTTAGGGGAGGAGAAGGAGAAGGGAAAGGTAGGAAATGATGTCAGAAAATGTAGGGGCTTGTTGGCTTAAACACAGTGGGATGCAGTAAGGAGAGGGCTAGGTTGATCATCTAGGTGCCATTTCTCATTCAGTCACTTGCCAATTATTTACCATATGTAAATTTGAAATGGAAGTAACTGCCTTGACAATACAAGTCAATCATAAGAAACAATGATTAAATTAATATGTTGTTAAGGAAATAAGTTTTCTACTGTCTTATCATGATCAAACATTGAGAATTATTGGAGGAAGAAATAATATATTGTCCATTTTTCTCCTTTCCCTCATCTCCAGACACACAAGCTTTGAAATCAAGAAACAAATATTTATTATTTTAGTTGATCTTTGTAGGTGCAAGCTACAGACAGTCATTCTTGTCGCTCCAAGTGATAGCAGATTTATCGTAAATATAGAGAAGAAAAAAATGCAAGTTAATAGAAACACTGACAGTGGCAGATTCTTCTTTCTATGGGAGAATCATTATCCAGCTCCAAGAACTGGCAATCTCTTATTCAACAAAGCACTTTAATGCCCAGTTTGGCTAAAAAAGTCCAAACTTTTTAGAGGTGTAGCCTAAATCAGACTGTTGGGGCGAAAAGATTCACTGATCACATTTTGGCTTTAAAAATTTTTTTTAATGTTTATTTTTGAGAGAGAGAGACAGAGTGACAATGAGAGAGGGGAAGAAAGAGAGAGACACAGAATATGAAGCAGGTTCCAGGCTCTGAGTTCTCAGCACAGAACCCGACATGGGGCTTGAACTCACAAGCCTTGAGATCATGACCTGAGCCAAAATCAAGAGTTGGATACTTGACAGACTAAATCACCCAGGTGCCCCACATTTTATCTTTTCTTTGCCAGGCTGGAAGACAGAGAAGGGAAGTGAACCTGTTCATGGCTGAGAGGGGACCAACAACTTATCATAAGAAGGGCAAGAGCAGAGTAAGAATGCAGGAAGAATAGGGTCCAAAACAAAGGTGACCACAACATAATCACTCAAATGTTCTGTTATGGACAACAGCTCTATTCACGTCTCTGCTTTCTTGCTAAATAGCTTCTTCATCTCTCTTATTTATAGCATGTGTCTCTGTCTCAGATTTAACATTCCCACACAACTTCAGGTCACATATGCCATCATATTGAACTCTTTTTTTTTTTTTTTAATGTGAACATTTCCTGTTCAGCTTTCATGCTATATTCTTGGGAGCTTTTGTTTGTGTAAATTGCTGAGAAATTGAGTTTGATTGGCAAGCTAAGCTATGAAGGAATGATGGAAGGTTGTGGATGGATAATTTAGAGAATGGAAAGAATGGGAAAATTGAATGTCATCTGCAGGAAAAACAGCAATTTGGAAACCATCCCTAATGGACATTGAGTAAGAATCTTAGAATAAGGGTTGCATTTGGGATACCTGAGATTGGAAAAAGCAAGGAAATTTAAGGCATTCTCCTATTTGTGGATGGAATAAAAGGAATATGTAAGTTACTGTATGGCTTATTTCTACTTCCTGGATAACAAAATTTTATAGATTCATTTTTAATTGGAAAAAGTAATTCATATGTGAACAGGAACCTGAGAAAGCACATGAAGAGTACTGATCATTTATTGTGCACTATTCACTGAGCCCAGATTTGTAAGTTCTATATCCTCTCCACTGGGACCAGAAATAGGTCTGTAACATGGCAATAGAACTGGGGAATGTTTGTGCTGGAAAAGACCGTAGAAAGCATTTGACCTAATTCTTTCATTTTACAGATGAGGAAGTCGAAACTCAAGGAAACAATTTGAGTATATTGAGATCCTAGTTAGCAGTGCAGTTGAGAAGAAAACCCAGAACTCTCCCAGAGCAGTATTTCCATAAATGCTGCTGCTTCCCCTTCATCATAATGGTATGGATTTTAACCCAAAACAAACAAAAAGTAACCTATATGTTTAAAAACGTAGTCTGTGCTTTGTGCTCTGTGTTTTGTATTGTAATACTCAGTTGCTGCTGCTTTGCAAATATTCTGTTGTTTGGGGGGTGCCTGGGTGGCTCAGTCAGTTAGGTGTCTTACTTCGGCTCAAGTCATGATCTCACAGTTCACGAGTTTGAGCCCCACATCGGGCTCTGTGCTGACACCTCAGAGCCTGGAGCCTGCTTCAGATTCTGTGTCTCCCTCTCTTTCTGCCCTACCACCCTCTCCATAAAAAATAAAACAAACATTAAAAAATACAAAGTAAAAATTTAAAAAAATGAAATATTCTGTTGCTTGTATACCAACTGTATTTTTATTATCCTTAGGCTTGGAGATTTGTTATTGTAGGGCCACCTGAAAGAAAGAGATCCTATCCTTTCATACTATTATGCCTGTCTTTTCCATATTACTGTTGATTATATGTCTCTCTGTTCTTTGAAACTGCTCTAAACGACTTAGGCATTCACACGGTGATGAAATTTTTCAGAGCAAAAATCACATATCACTCTCTCTGTGACAATCACAATTGCTCTCTCACTAATCATTGCTCAGATTTCAAGAATGCAAGTAAAATTGTGATCTCTCTCTCTCTCTCTCTATCTCTTTGTGTGTGTATGTATACACATATGCATTATAGCTGCATATTCTTTATGCTCCATACCTCCTGATACCACTTTCAAAAAGACCTTTAACATTTTACTGCTCTTTTCATTGAGTGAAATGCATCAAGCATTTTTCACAAGTGCCAGTTTAACTTTTTTATGATGTCAGAGATAATTGTTTTGGCCTTGGGGAAAGAATGTGCTTTCTGCTGCAACTGATGGCTGCAGAACCATCTAAGTAAAAAATGAACTAGTAGTGAAGTCTTAAGTTTCTTTATCTTATCAATTATTGAAGAAAGAAGCTTTCCTTAGCACAAGGAGAATACTAGAAATGTCAAGATAAAATGATGGAAATGATGTTGAGGATGGGAGTGGGTACAGTAAACAAGTTTGAAGTCAACAAGCTCTTTAACGGATGAAACAGGGAATGCGTTAACTACATTTACATTCTATCAGGTGAAATTACTTGTTTCTAAAACAATAAAAAGGAAAATTGAATTTTCCAATCGGGAAAATTTGAGTCAAGTCTATGATATATGTATTCTGTCATCTATAAAATCCACATTCATTTCTTTCTGAAGAAATAACTCCATTTGACTATGAAAACAATGAGAACAACCAGAGGCATTGCACAGAATCAGAAGTGTATAAACCACATGTCACACGCATTGACATTCAAATAGGTGAGTTATAAACGACTTTTTTCAGTTAATAATCAAAGATTATTAGATATAGATAAGATATAGATATAGATATAGATATTATAAGATAATAAAAGCAATAATCTTATTTATGCCTAAACACCATGCATATTAATTTAATAAAAAAATTTAAAAATTAGGCACAAGGGAAACATGATCCATCTTTCCCATTATTAGGGCAGATAATAGTGAAGCTGGTGGCTTATATCTGTCATTTTCTTTTTTCTTTTTTTTTTTTTTGATGCTTATTTATTTATTTTGAGAGAGAGAGAGAGTGTAGAGGAGGGGTGGAGACAGAGAGAGAGAGAGAGAGAGAGAGAGAGAGAGAGAGAGAATCCTAAGCAGACCCCACGCTGTCAGTGCAGAGCCTGATGTGGGGCTTAAACTCAAGAACCGTGAAATCATGACCTGAGTCAAAACCAAGAGTCGGACCACTTGAGCCACCCAGGCGTCCTGTCATTTTCTGCTACTATTAGAAGGAGGAATAACAGAAAGCCATGGAGGGAAAAAAATTACCTCCACTGCTGTCTACCATTATCACATAAATGGTGATTTTCTAAGATTGTTAAAATATGAACATATCAAAAATTTTCTGTAAAAACTCCTTGACATTTAATTTGTAGGTACTTCCCATAAGCAAAACTTTGTTAAAGATCTACTATGAGGTAACATTGTTAATGTATAATTAGGTTAAGTAATATAGGTTGAGATATAGAAGAAAGGATAATACCAGTGACCATATATAGAGCAATAATTATTGACAATGACATCATGTTATCATTTAGTTCTACTGCAGTCCCATGAGGAAGGTAACATTATGAATCCCATTTTTTTGAGTGAGGAAATATTTAGAGAGTTAGGATTACTTAGATAGTAAGTGGGTCTGACAGATTACAAATTCTTTGCCCTTCACTGTTCTTGTGTCTGCCTTGAGTAGATTTAAGCCCTTTGGGGCAAGGAGATTAGAAGAATAACAGTTCCTAAAATCAGAATATTCCCTGAGTACTGACTGTGCCCCACAGAAAGAAAATTCAAGGAGGAAGATCTAGGTTTGGCTGAAGCCTCCTGGGTGATCCCTTGGTATGCAAGTCTAAGAAAAGTGCTCTGTACTTGCATGGATTGTACCTCAAGCTACACTATCCTATATGGCAACCACTAGCCACCAGTGGCAACTGAGCACTTATAATGTGTCTAGTCTGAAGTGAATGTACCGTAAGTAAAAAGCAAAAAAAATCTCAGTAATAATTTTCATATTGAGTACATACTGAAATAACATTTTAGATACATTGAGTTCAATATTTTATTATGATTAATGTTGCCCTTTAAAAATATATGTTTTTAGGGGCGCCTGGGTGGCTCGGTTGAGCGTCTGACATCAGGTCAGGTCATGATCTCCCAGTTCGTGAGTTCAAAACCCTCATAGAGCTCTGTGCTGACAGCTCAGAGCCTGGAGCTTGCTTCAGATACTGTGTCTCCCTCTCTCTCTTCCCCTCCCTCGCTCCTGTGTGCAAACATGCATGCTATTTCTCCCTCTCTCAAAATAAAATAAAATAAAGTAAAATAACATAAAATAAAACAGAACATTAAAAGTGGAGAAGAGAGGTACAATATAATCAAAATTTTGAAGGGAAATATATTAACTTTCCTACTGAAACAATGGGAGAATGGTCAATTACAAGGATGACAGAGAACACTTTTAATTTTTTTCTTAATGTTTATTTATCTTTGAGACAGAGAGAGACACAGTGTGAGATAGGGAGGGGCAGAGAGAGAAAGGGAGACACAGAATCCAAAGCAGGCTCCAGGCTCTGAGTTGTCAGCATAGAGCCCAAAGCAGGGCTTGAACTCACGAACTGTGAGATCATGACCTTAGCTGAAGTCAGACGCTTAACTGACTGAGCCACCCAGGCACCCTAAAAATAATGCTTTTAAAAACAAAAGACTTTACTGAAAAGAATAAAAAAAGTTGGCAAAACAGACCTTCTATTTTCATTAACAACTATTAGCAGTGGGGCACCTGGGTGGCTCAGTTGGTTAAGCATCTAACTCTTGATTTTGGAGACGGTTTGTGAGATCAAGCCCCACATAGGGCTCTTTGCTGACAGTGTGGAGCCTGTCTGCTTGGGATTCTCTCTCTCCCTCTCTTTCTGCCCCTCCCCACTTCATTCTCTCTCTCTCTCTCTCTCTCTCTCTCTCTCTCTCTCTCTCTCTCAAAAATAAATAAATACACATAAAAAAATTTTTAAACAACAATTAGCAGTAAAGTAATGGATAATAAAGAACCAACATTAAAAGCAAACTTGTACCCATTATCTGTAGGAAAGTATCAATAATGATTCCATGTTGTTACATTTTCATGTTTCTAGAATTATCAAAAATAAAATTATATTTAGCAAAAACGGAGAGTTAAATGTATTTTCAGATTTTTAGAAATGTCCACTCCACTTATGAAAAAGTGAAGATTTTTACAAATCGTGACCCTTTAAAACCTGTCCGATGCTTCTAGGCAGCATTCAAAATAGAAAATACTTGTGTTTAACACCAGAGAATATGGAAGGTGGTTGAAAAGGATAATAACAGCTCCTACTTCATTTAATTTGTCACAAATATTAGGGGTGCCTGGGTGGCTCAGTCGGTTAAGTGTCTGACTCTTTGTTTCGGCTCAGGTCACGATCTCATGGTTTGTGGGTTCAAGCCCCACATCGGGCTCCATGCTGACAGTGCAGAGCCTGCTTGATAGCCTCTCTCTCTCTCTCTCTCTGCCCTTCCCTTGCTCACTCTCTCTGTCCCTCTCTCAAAAATAAACTTAAAACAAACTTTAAAAATTAGTCACAAATATTGAATGAGACACTACTGCGTACCAGGCATTCTCTAGTGGTCTAGGGATTTGGCAGTAGAGGAGGAGACTACTGTAAAGGCAGGGAATGGTGAGAGCTTGTGCCATGGTGGTTGTGTGGGAGGGTAGTTCATTGGATTGATTCTGGGTATATAAGGATGGTGGGATCATTAGGACTTTTGTTGATGTGTCTATAGTAGGGTGTGATTGAAAGAGGTGTAAAGAATACCTTCTTTTTTTTTTTTTTTTTTTGTCCTAGGAAACTGTAAGGATAGAATTGCCACTTTCTGAAAATTAAAAGGGTGTGAAAGAAACACATTTTAAGGGAGGAGAAGGACCTCGATTCGGGATATTCTAGTTTGGAAATGCCTTTAGATACAAAAGCTGAGGCTGGCGGTTGAATATGTGAGTCTGAAATTCAAAAGAGAGTCTATCACTATAGATACAAATTTAAAAATCACCAGCTTCTGAATGGCATTTAAAAGCATGCATTTCCAATTAAAGGAAAATAGATAGAAATGAGAAGGGGTCCTGGGGCTGAGCCAAAGTCTAGAGTCTGGGCAGATGAAGAGGAATCATCAAAAAAGACTGAGAAAGAGCATTCTATGCAGAAGAAGGGAAAAGTAGAAGGCTGGGGTTGTGGCAGGGAAGTGAATAAAATATTTTCACTAGGAGTTAGTGACCAACCATGTAACATACTTCTGTTTAAGTAAGTAAGATGGGAACTCAGCATTTACCACTGATGCTGACTGAAATAGTTTTGATGGAGTGGTGGCAGTGGAAGTTTGGTTGCAGGGAGTTCAAGCTAGCATAAAAGCACAGGAGTAAGAGACAGTATAGACAACTCCTTTGAGGAGCTTTGTTGTAAACATACAGAAGGAAAAGTTTGGCTGTAGCTACAAAGGAAGTAGGGCCAATAATTATTTTAAAAATACAGAGAGAAAAATAACTACATGCAAGGTTATATGCTGATAGGAAAGATTCAGGGGCGGGGTAAGTAAAAACTACTGATATGGGAAAAAGAAAGGACCCTTTCTGGGGCTCTGTAGCAGCGCTAGATGAGAGAAGATGGGGTCTGTACACAAATGGAGGTGTTGGTTTTCACCAGTTAACAGCTATTAATAGTGGTAAGAGAAAAAACAGTGTGCACAAGCAGAGTTTGAGTTTTTGGATTTCTTTTGTTTTTTGTTTCCTTGCAAGAGATAGAGACAGCGTGAGTGAGGGAGGGGCAAAGAGATGGAGAATCCTCCATGCAGTCAGTGTGCAGGGATGGATGCAGGGCTCAAATCCACAAAATGGTGAGATCATGACCTGAGCAAAAATCAAGAGACAGGAGGCTCAAGCAACTGAGTCACCCAGGCGTCCTCACAAGCCGAGTTTAATAGGTGGATGGAAGTATTGGTGGAACATTGTGCAAAATTCAATTCTGATTGCTTCTGTTCATTTCAGTGAAATGGGAAGCAGAACCATCAGATGAGAAAGAATAGCGAGAGAGGTGTTGAAGGTGAACAGAAAGGAGAGGTATAACGTCACTAACTGAAAAAGTGAACGGAGTGAGAATATAGTGTGATTGCTAGAAACCATCAAGGCTATGGAGCCTAAATTCAAAGAGAGTCCAGTCAGCATGCTGTGTGTGCATTGCAACTTTATTTAGCTTCAGCGGAGTACGGAATAATCTTCACAACAGCCCTAGGAGATAGTTCCTATTGCCATCCCCATGGTGGTTGAAGAAATTCAGGAACAAGGAAGGGGTTAAAGAAATTGCCTAAGATCTTAGAATAAGTAAGGGTTAAGTCTCTGGATTCCAATACACACACAGCTTGGACCACTTATCACTACACTTAACTGCTCCCATGAATTGTATATTCCATACACACAATAAGTATCTAGTTAGGGCAATTCCATGTTCTTAATGCCAATGTCCAAGATATGGAGTGCAAAGAGAAGAGAAGGTTGCAGGCGTGGGAACAAAAGAACTAGAAATTACTGCAATTTTGTACTTTGGTAGTGGAGGTGTGTGTAAATTTTCCGGAAATAGAACACAGCTCTGGCTCTCACAATATTCATATTTTAGTAGAGAAACAGGCGATTAAACAATCACAATGTACCATGGTAAGTGCTATAACTGATGCTCAGTGGAACTAGGGAGGAGGAGTGTTCACTATTCTTGGGGGAAGTGAGAAGAAAAGGTGTCAACAAACACTTCCCAGATGGTAAGATGGTTAGGCAGATTCTTGAAGAATGAACACAAGGTCCTCATGCAAAGAACAGCATGTGCAAAGGCAGGAAAAAATATCACTTGCAGGGGTCTAAAGATGCTCCATCTGGGAGGAATGGTGAAGTGCTAAGGAGATTACACGGGAAAGGTGGGCTGGGAACAGCTGGAGAGTTATTTAAAAATCAGAGGGGAGGAGTGGCATGAGAGGATTTGCATTTTCTGAAGAAAATGCTGGACTCAATTCAGAGGATATATTGGAAAGAGAGTGGGAGAGAATATTTGAGGCAACAGGACCATTTTAGTGATTATTACCACTGCCCATTAGCTGGGAGGGAAGCAGCAATTTTGAGGATGAAGAAGAGATCAATTTCTGACTAACAAATTTCTTGAAACTATGTTTCAATTTTCACTGCACTGCCTTTTTTTTTTTTTTTTTTTAACCATTATCCCATTCTTTGTGTATCTGGTACCAACAAATACAACAACAACACCAAAAATCACCTACATTCTTGGCATTTTAAAGTAAAAAAAAAATTTAATTGTTAAAAAAGATTTATCAGTAATTAATAAGTGAACAGATATAAATCTCCTCTATCAAATATTGCATGTAATATAGTTAGCAATCTTGTTTTGAAAACACAATTAACACAGAAATTTGGTACAGAGTTATTCAAACAAACTTTGAAATGTCCCCAAGGAAGTCAAGTATAGTAATCTCTTGGGAAGTAAGATATAAATAAATAAATAAACAAACAATAAAGTTACCTCCTCTATATAGGTAACCACAAGAAAAAAATAATAGTATATAATGGCATCTTGCTTTTAGTTTAAGAAAATAGTATATTACATGCACCAGTAAAACCTTGGTTTGTGAGCATAATTCATTCAGGAAACATGCTTGTAATCCAAAGTACTTATGTATCAAAGTGAATTTCAAGAACCATTGGCTCAATTGTAATCATGTGACATTCGGCATCACACACTACTCATATTGCAAAACATCATTCGTTTATTAGCTTAAAATTTATTAGAAATGTTTGCTTATCTTGCAGAACACTCACAAAGCAAGCCGCTCGCAACCCTAGATTTTACTGTATTTATATTTACTGTCTCTGTCTGAAACTAAAACTGAAAATTAACAATGACTATTTTGGTAAAACTTTAAAACAATGACTTTTGGAATGCTTATAAAATCCAAAAGTATTTTATATAGGCTTTGGGATAATCTTCATTTTATTTTATAAAGATACCTAAGATTGTTTTCCTTAAGATTCTCATTTGATCGCCTGACTAGTGGTCCTTTGCTTTTTAGTATGAAATAGTTTATCTAGAATGTCTTTTTCCTTCACACAACTGGGGTTATGAAGAGTGCTAGCCATTTTGTAATGTGAACAACTGTAGGCTCCAGTTTACCAAGATTGGCTCCATTACGCAGAGCCCCCAGTGGATGGAACATCCAGGAACTGGAACATCAGGAAGAGGGATACACCCAAGGCCAACTTGTACATTGAGAATCTGGCCTAACTAAGCATTTTTTTTTTTTAATTTTACTTCTCTGTGCCCATAGTTATATTTCAAATTGAAAGCTAAATTTATTTACACTGGAAAGTCCTACATGATCTCAATCATCCCCCCCCCCAACCAATTTAAAAATCTATAACTAGACAGCATTCCTCAGATCTGTAAGGAACTCATCCCTTGAGCTGATATGTGACCATATCAAAAGGTCACTGGCTGACAGCCTGCACAGCATTGTCACTCAAGATATCATCAAAATATCAAAGAAGAAAGCCCATGTTTCAGGATTAATTTATTATCAGAGGCAAAGTTATTTCTCCTGAGTTAAGCTATGGAACTGCAAATTAATGATCCCTATGTGGACAACGAATAACCTAAGTTCACGACAATAGTTAAAACTGATGCACGCAACACAATTCGGTACCTTCCCCCAAAGAGCTGAACTCCTGAAATGTCTTTTAATAACTTTAACCTTCATTCTGAAAGTGATGTTTGCTCAGTAAATGAAAGTTAAAATTGAGCAGTTGTACCTCTTGCTTCCTGTTTTTCTTTAAAGGATTTTGATTATAGTTTGTAATAATCTAAAGACTAGAAGTCACCATTTTAAAGCGAGAAAGAGGGAAAAAAGTGCACCATACATGCTGGTCAGTTTTCCCTTTGGAAATATCTGATCTTATTCTGTGTCAAAGTCTATCTGTCCATGATGTTATTTTTAAACCTTGAAGAAGGAGGAAACTGATTGATCTTAAACGATTTCTAAAAACCTATTTTTCCCCCATACTTTGCCCATTATAAGCCACAGGGATCAACCTGCCTCCTGCTGATAAACTCCATAGTTTGAAAACACTAATCAAACAAGATAGTGAAATGATCAAAGTGTAGTAGTCTGATTCCTCCATTCAGTGGACGCCATATCTGTGAACTGAAGGAGAGCAGGGGATTTCAAATAAAGACTAAAAGAACTCTTTTAAAGCATTTCTTTTGTACTTGAAAATTTGTTCATTTTGAGCTATAAAAAAAAACAGGAGAGCTAAAAGCCTAATAAATTCCTTTGATCTGGACATGGCAAGTTCTTAAAGAGAAAGTCTAAAAGGTTGCAGACTGCTGTTCTCTAAAAATTAAAATCCCGCAAACTATCGTCTCTCTCTTCCCACTGTCTCCCCTCCCTCTACTATATATATTCCATCCATTGTAGGAAGAATAGAGACTACTGGAAATGATTAGAGTAAGATCTAAACCTACTAGAACATTTTAACAAGAATACAGGAATCTCTCACTTTTGTAGTCCCAGAGGAAGCACTTCACATCCAGGGTCTCTCCTGCAAACATTCAGATGAGTCACTGGAATCTTTCAGTATGAACAGAGGGAATTGACGAACAGGCATCTAAACTATAAATATTCACTGGTGGCAAGCTGATAATTTAAATTTGAGAAGTGACGAATTCTAAAGTAATATAGTAAGGATGAGATAAATGGGAGCATTCAAGTTCATAAGAAGGCATTTAAAGTCATTTGAAAAAGTTGCAGTCCTGTTCTGGCTAAACTAAATATGCCCACAGTTTGATGTGATTCTCACATTGTGTTCTAGGTTAAGCTGTTGTTCCTCAAACTATGGTCTACACGTGAGCCTTATCAGTTCCATCTCTGAATTTGTTAGACACACCAAATTTTAGACCCTACCTCAGATTTTCTGACTCAAAATCTACATTTTTTCAAGTTTATTGATATCTTTTGAAAGAGAGTGTGCAAGCAGGGGAGGAGAAGAGAGAGAGCGGGAGAGAGAGAATCCCAAGCAGGCTCTTCTCTGTCAGCATAAAGCCTGATGCAGGGCTCAATCTCGTGGACTGTGAGATCATGACCTGAGCAGAAATCAAGAGTCAGACACTTAACTGACTGAGCCACCTAGGTGCCCCTCAAAATCTTCACTTTAATAAAATCCTAGGTGATACAATGTACATCAAACTTTGAGAATCACTGCCCTAAATCAACCATGCTTTGGCCATGTTATCAAATACCTGTCCCAGGTTTTATTTTTAATACATACACTGAATTTATTAGTAACTGCTATATTGAAAAAAGATTTTATGGAGAAATTTATCTAGAATTCTGAACTAAAGGAAACCAGAAAATGAAAATTTCCAATAGCATGCATTGCATTCCTGAAATGATTTTTTCCCTTGTATCTTTGTAGATGTGTGTGTGTGTGTGTGTGTGTGTGTGTGTGTGTGAGTGCATTTCTACATTAGTTTTTGGTTTGCTTTTGCCTATTCCATTAAATCAAGTTCATACCAGAACCCTTGTTGAAAACTTTCCTTGTGAAAAATATATTCATATAAAGGATAAAAAGATGAGTAACATATACTACACATCCTCAAGCTTAGAAGTGTTAGGAGAACACTAGATAAACAATAATTCAAAATAAATATATGGTTGTTTTTGAGGGGGCACCAGGGGTAAATTATATTATTATAAAGAAAGAGAGATAAAAGTACACTAAGCATGTTCTGGTATGCCAGAATACCTTTCTTGAGGAAACCATCACTTTCACTGAATACAGTTATGATGAGGTTGTCAATTATATTCCCCAGAGGTGGGCACAGACCCAGGCAGAGAAATCAGAGACCCATATTTTCCACAATGAATAGGCCATAGTTAGGCAAGTGATTCAAGCAAGATTCATCAGAAACTTATGAAATGATAAAAGGACCTTAATAGAAATTGATTGTTTTCTCCCCCACTGGAAATTTCAGGAATTGAATGTGTGTATATGCATACATATACATATATATACAATTTGTATAGAGATATTATGACATATGTAATTTTATATATAATTGTACACATATATACAACTTATATGTTGTCATATATGTGTATATATATATATGTATATAGTATTTATATTGTATATATAAAATGAGACTGTAAGAAGCCTATTTGGTTTTCAAAATGGGGTCCCTGGACCAGAAGCAGCAGCATTTACATGGGAATTGTTAGAAATGCAAATTCTTGGGTTCCATCCCAAACCTACTAAGAAAATCAGAAAATGGGGCCCAACAATCTGTGTTTTTTGTTATTTATGTATGTATTTATGTATGTATGTTGAGAGCGAGAGAGAGTGCAGGGGAAGGGCAGAAGAGAAGCAGAGAGAGAATCCCAAGCAGGTCCACACCATCAGCACAGAGCTGGATCTGGGGCTCAAACCCACGAACCAGGAGCTCATGACCTGAGCCGAAATCAAGAGTTGGACACTTAACTGACTGAGCTACCCAGCCTTCCTTAGCAGTTTGTGTTTTAATAACATGTTCTGGCAATTCTGATGCATTTCAAAGCTTGAGAATCACTATCTTCAACTAGTTGGGAGTGTGGATCTGGGTTTGAATTCATGACGCTTTTACAAGCTGTGTGATTTTAAGCAAGTCTTTTATAATGGGTAAGCTTCAAATTCTCCATCTTTAACAGAGTTACATTTAATAGGATTTATGTAGGAACACTATGAAATTGTTCTTACAAAGCATTTAGTGTACTATCTAGAATGAAATGAACATTAACCAATGATAGTTCTTACTGCAAGCTAACGATTAGATAGAGGTGGCTCAGATTAAGGAATTATTAAAGTGAATTTCTGCCTCTCATTTTCAGTGATTAGAAGAATACTTGTGGTTTTAACAAAAGGAGACAATATGAAATGAGATATTCCAAAATAAATCATAAAAGTTCCTTCACGGGACCTTGGGTGGCTCAGTCAGTTAAACATGTGACTTTGGCTCAGGTCATAATCTCACAGTTCAGTCTCTTTGCTGACAGCTCAGAGCCTGCAGCCTGCCTCGGATTCTGTGTCTCCCTCTTTCTTTCTCTGCCCCTCCCCTGCTCTCTCTCTCTCTCTCTCTCTCAAAAATGAATAAATGTTAAAAAAATTTAAAAAATAGTTCCTTCACTACTTTATGATACCTAGTCTGAATCAACTGTGTGTCTTTAGACCAGTTTGTTAATCAATTTAACTCTTAATATTTTTAACACAAAATGCTGTGAATGGATTCAATGATGTCTAAGACTTTTCCAACTCTACATTCCATGGTTACCTTTCAAATATCACCAAAATCATCGATCAATCAATTAGCAATGAGGTTGAATGCACTGTGATCAATGATGCAGAAAATACAAGAATTATGAAATACATGGCCCTGGATGCCACGATGAAACTTGGAATATGCACATGAAAAATTAACTAACTTTAAAGGCAGTATGTGGTATTTTAAGGGAGTGACAAAATAAACCTGAGGAAGAATGACCAAAGATTATCTGCTATAACTTTAAATTCATGGCTGCTAATTTTGAGTCCTTACTTCTGACCAGGATTTTTATATTTTCCAAGGACATTCATTTTGCACAGCCTAGATGACCCTTCAAGACCTTCTGCTCACTCATCAAACCTCTATCACTTGGTTTACTCTTTCCTAACTGATAACTGTGCTTCCTAATTTTACTGAGCAAAAAAAGAACACTCAGAAGAAAACTCTCACCAACACATCTACTCACTTTTCTGCCCATACATACTTCTTGTCCTTCTGTTAAACTTTTGGAATAAAGTAACTCCATACATCTTTCTAAAGCCTGTGTTTTTCTTATGCAATAGTTCCCACACCCTCTCATCTACTCAGACATGTCACTCCATACCTGTCACCTTTTACCACTACTTTGCTAGAAATTTCTTCTTTATTGGGCATTCTTTACCAGTATACAACCATGATATTATTTCTCCTCTTTTAATAATCCCTCTCTGGGATGCCTGGGTAGCTCATTTAGTTAAGCATCTGATGTTGGCTCAGGTTGTGATCTCGCTGTTCATGGGTTTGAGCCCCACATCAGGCTCTGTGCTGACAGCTCAGAGCCTCAAGCCTGCTTCAGATTTTGTGTCTCCCTCTCACTCTGCCCCTTCCCCCTTGCTGGCACTCTTTGCCTCTCTCAAAAATAAAATAAAATAAATTAATAAAATAATAAAATAAACATTAGAAAAAAATATTCCCTCTCTTGACTAGCTTCCCTGCCAATGAGCACCCAGTTTTTTTTTTATTCTCATTTACTGCAAAACTACTCATAATAATTGCCTAGTCATCCAATCTTCAATGTATCCACTCCCGTTCTCTTCAGCTGACTCAAATCAGGCTTTTGTCCCAACAAGTCCACTGAGCTGTTCTTGTGAAGGTCATCAGTAACTTTCAGAATGCTGAATCTGATGGTCCATTCTCAGTCTGCATCTTACTTAAAAACATGCAACATTTGACACCATTGATTCTTCCTTTAAACATTTGAAACACTTTCTTCACTTGGCTCTTGGGATTGGTGACTCCCAGTTTTCCTTGTAAATTTACTGATTGCTCTTTTTGAGTTTTGTTTGCTGCTTTAACCATATCTTGTAACTTCCCTAAAAGTTGTGGTGTTTCAGTACTTTGAGTGGTTCTCTATTGGGAATCACTCCATAGGTGATGCCTATACTCTCATGTATTTAAAAACCATCTATAGGGGCGCCTGGGTGGCTCATTTAAGCGTCCGACTTCAGCTCAAGTCATGATCTCACAGTCTGTGAGTTCGAGCCCCGTGTCGGGCTCTGTGCTGACAGCTCAGAGCCTGGAGCCTGCTTCAGATTCTGTATCTCCCTCTCTCTCTGCCCCTCCCCTGCTCATGCTCTGTCTCTGTCTCAAAAATAAATAAAAACATTAAAACAATTTAAAAAAAAGAAAAGAAGTATCATTAAAAAATAATAATAAAAAAATAAAAACCATCTATATTCTAATTATTTCCAAATTTATGTCTCCCATGAAGACTCATTATCTGAACTTCAGAATTATATATTTGACATCTCCTTTTACATATCTTGTAAATATCCCCAATCTAAATGTCCAAAAATTCCTGATCTTTCCTGATACAAAATTGCTGCTTGTATAATTTTCTTTCTCAAAAGTCAACAATCACCATCTTCCTGTTGCTTATGCAACCAAGCCATCAATGGATACTGTATGTTCCACCTGCAAAATATACCTGGGTTAATTCCACTTCTTACCCTGCCATGTCTACTGCCTCTCTCTAGGTCATTATCACCTTTTTTTCTGCTTATTTCAGCAGGCTTTTCATTGGTTTCCCTACCTCCAACCTTGCCCAAGACAGTCTACTCATACCAGCTAGGGAGAAGATCACATCACTACTGTGTTCAAACTGTTTGCATGGCTCCCACCTCACTCACACACAGTAAAATACAACAATCTGGTTAATGACCTGTAATATCCAGATTCCTTGCTACTCAAAGTGTATTCCTCAGACCAGCAACATTGCATTGCTGGGCATGTAGAATCTCAGGCACCATCTTGGACTTTCTGAATTTAAGTCTGCGTTTAAAAAAATTCCCAGGTAGGGGCGCCTGGGTGGCTCAGTCAGTTAAGTGGCCGACTTTGGTTCAGGTCATGATCCTGCAGTCCGTGAGTTCAGCCCCACCTTGGGCTCTGTACTGATAGCTCACAGCCTGGAGCCAGCTTCAGATTCTGGGTCTCCCTCTCTCTCTCTGCTCCTCCCCCATTCGCACTCTGTCTCTCTCTGCCTTTCAAAAATGAATAAATGTTAAAAAAAAATTAAAACAAAATAAACATAAAAAAATCCCCAGGCTATTCAAATGTACATTGACATGTGAGAAAATTGTTATAAATAAGCTTCCACTTCTTTCCTCTCTGACTTCATTTTCTATCACTTTAGCCCATCACTCATTCTGTTCTGGTCACAGTAATCTCTTTGATATTAGGACCTCTGTGTTTGTTATGTGACATAGAGCGGAGACTTTTAGCCCAGCAGTCACTGAAGAATCCGGATCCTGACAACAACCACCATTCTAGAATTTAGAAGCAAATCCGTTACTACTTGAGCCCAGAGATGACTGCACCTGTCCCCAAATGCTAAATTCAGCTTTGCAAGCTACTCTTGAGTCAGAGGACTCAGCTAAACTGAGCCTGAAATAAATAAACTATTAGATAATAAATTTGTGTTGTTTAAAGCCACCAAGTTGTTGGGCACTTTGTTATGGTAAGTGATGAAGATGTCACATGGTGGTTCTTGCTTCTAAAAAGTGTGTGACCTAACCAATTTATATGCTTTTTTAAAGAATTGTTATTTTTATTTGTTTATTTGTTTATTTGTTTATTTTTATTATTAAGACCATGGTAAGGGTATAAAGGAAACATTCACCGAATTTCTTGCCTCTCAAGGCATTTACTCTTTGACTAGGTAAATAAGAGTAATATCTTAAATCGATTTTTTTAAGTCAAAAGACTAATATAGCCAACTGCTAAGATTGTGTAATGCAAGCTGTAAGTGTGGCAAGAGTTTAGGAGAATAAAATTAATGAGGTTTGAGAAATCTATCATGGTTTGGTATGACCCGAACTTCCTTTAAAGAATGGATAAGCTTATGTGGAAATGTGTATAATTGCTAAACATGACAAAGCAACTCAAAATATTTTATTATAGTCCATTTCATCATTTTCATTATATTTGAAATCACTTTCAATGTCTTTCTTCATCTCTCTTTTTAGTCTTGTTGGAACAATATTTCCCTTTTAAAAGGCATTTCTATTAAGCTTCTCTTTTGTCAAACCCTTTCTTGCTAACAAATTGTGAGTTTATACTGCTCAGAGTATATGCTATACAAGTGAAACAACTGTTTTAAGGACTCTAAGGGAAAACTAAATGGGTAGAGTACAAATACTCACAGATAAAACTAATTTGTAATTTACTTTCTTTCTTATTGTCATAAGTGACCTTTAATATGACCTGCAGGCATTAATAAGCTCAACAATGCAATGAGACATTTATGTCTACCTCAATAGAAAATGTTTCTTGGAGCATCTGGGTGGTTCTGTCAGTTAAGTATTTGACTTTGGCTCAAGTCATGATCTCATGGTTTGTGAATTCAAGTCCTGCTTTGGGCTCTGTGCTGACAGCTCAGAGCCTGAAGCCTGCTTCAGATTCTGTGTCTTCCTCCTGTGCCCTCCCTCCCTTGCTCATGCTCTGTCTTTCTCTCTCTCTCTAAAATAAATAAACATTCAAAAATTTAAAAAAAAAAGTTTCTTGCCTTTTTTTTTAAATCAATGTATTTAATTAGTTCCTATTTGAATTTTTGAAATTGATTAAATAATTCCATTCTTATGATGTGGTATAGTTTGTGCAAGAGATTTTTTTTTCACTTATGTTGTAGCCCCACTGAAGAAATGTATTAGCATAAATTATTTCACACTTCATTATTATTAGAAGTTATTCAAGCCATGAACCTTGAACTTGAACCTTGAATCTAGAATAAGCAGAGATGGAGTTATACTTTGAAATTGATTTTAGTAAAGCCATCAGTGAGCATTTATTGCACTCCATGTATGCAAACCATGGCTGCAGGAGTGGGATTTACAGTGAAGTATACAATGTACTGTTCAGAAGGCATCTTTCCTTAGAAAATTAATTGGTGTGGGGAGTGCCTGGATGGCTCAATCAGTCAAACGTCCAGCTCTTGGTTTCGGCTCAGGTCATGATCTCACAGTACATGACTTCGAGTCCCTCATCGAGCTCTGTGCTGAAATGTAAAGCCTGCTTGTAATTCTCTCCCCTCTCTCTGCTCCTTCCCTGATCATTCTTTCTCTCTCTCAGAATGAACAAATACACTTTAAATTTTTTTAAAAAGAAAACTAACATGTGTGGTGCTTTATAAAATCAAGTAAACTACACGGTCATTAAGCACCAGGGAGAAATTACATCACCTATCCTCATATCATGTGCACAAAAGTACTGTTTTTCAAACTTTAGTGCCCAACAGTATGACCTTGAGGACATGTGGGCTTGTTACAACTCTTAAAGTCTGATTCAGCAGATATAATTTGCATTTCAAATGAGTTCCCAGGTGACACTGATGCTGTATGTCCACTCCCTGAGAACCACTGATCTAGAGAAATCGTATCTAACATTTTGGCATTGATCTTTCTAAGTTTTCCTTTTTTAAAATATTTTTTTAATGTTTATTTATCTTTGAGAGACAGAGAGACACAGCATGGGCAGGAGAGGGGCAGAGAGAGAGAGAGGGAGACACAGAATATGAAGCAGGTTCCAGGCTCTGAGCTGTCAGCACAGAGCCCGATGCAGGGCTCGAACTCACGAGCTGTGAGATCATGACCTGAGCCGAAGTCGGACGCTCAACCGACTAGCCACCCAGGTGCCCCTCTAAGTTTTCCTTTTAATCCTAAAATACAATTTATGTATACAAACACCTACACATTCACACATAGCCATACACACACATAGAATCAGTATCTTTTGTATATTTTTAAAATCGTTTTGAAACTTTTAAAATTTGGCATCATACGATAACATTACTCCCTCTTATTCCATGTACTTGCTTGTCTTCAAACAATTGTTAAAGGCTGTTCAAAAAATAGATTTTTTTTGTCCACTTGCAACATTTGCCACAGAAATGTTTTTTCCTTCTTCTACCAGTGTAATGGGTATATACAAAGATCTTGACTTATTCTGGAGAAACTTTTAAGAAAATTTCACCCCTTGTACCCTGGAATAGGGAGAGCTGAATGCTCAAAACAACATTTTCCCATGTACAGGATATTCAGTTACCTGAATGATAATTTTTTTTTTTAGACCATAACAACTTTCAAGGGAATAAAACAATCATCAGCCATGAAAAATAACTAACACACAGAGCAGAAAACGACAAGTTCAGCTCAATTATACAGAATTAGAACTACTTGGATTACAGAATAGTGAGAACTGTCTCCACAACTAAAGAGATTTCAGAGCAGATGTGACTAAAGACCTTACAGTGATGTCTCTAATCGCTATTGGTTGCTCCCTTGCTCCTCTTTTCATCCTGCCTTCTCCCTGGTCCTCTCCCATACACTCTCTTTCCCATAGGCCTGGCTGTCCTGTTGCATAATGTGACAAGGTTTTCTGGCCACAGCTTACCAGTGCCTGACCAAATGAGAGGTAATCCACAACTGAACTGAGTCATGTGACTTAAGAATTCAAATCATGAGACACAGAACGTGAATGAGCTTGTAGCTGAATCACACCAATGGCAGCACTCAAGACAGTAGAATCATGGTATCCTTGGTGATCTAAGAGCTGCCCCAGCAAGTCCATGCTAAGCCTTTTCTTTAATTCTATGACATCCATAGCCTTATAATAACTCCTGTTACTCTTAAGGGAACGTAATTTTATGATTTTTGAACTAAGGCACCCAAAGGCAGGGGCATCCAGAGCTGTATGATTTTGAGACATAACAATAACTAAGTGTTGGTTGTTTATAGAATATACTTTCTTTATAGATTTCAAAACATGGAAGTTAAAACTTCCTGGGAAACAGGATGCAAGATAAAAATTCAGAAGAAATGTATATCTTAGCTATATTTTGTGGCTACTTGTTAACTTTTCTGTCCTATAAAATAATTAATTTAGAATGATCATTTAAAGGACTCTACAAAAATATTATACTAACCAATGAGCACGTATAATTACTTATTCTTAAACAGAACAAACTCTCAAGAAACAGAAGTGGTCTCAGAAAGATTAATGTTGATATGTCCATTACAGACAAAATGATGCTAATCTCTTCTCTTAGGAGTCAGTAAAGTACTCTAAATCAAATAACACTTTCTGTAATGTACTTATTGTCTAAATTGTTTTTGTTATTGCCTTAAAACACACATCTTTTATTTTAGATGATCTCAATTTCCACAGAGAAAGGCCTTATGTTGTGAAAGCATAAAACACAAAACAAAACAAAACAAAACAAAAAAACAACCCTTCACGTGGCCTGGTTAACTTGTCTTTCTCAATAAAGAGCAGGTGGAATATGTCAAAATCTAAATCATCAAAACTGTAACTTATTTTCTCTTTTTTTTTTTTACATGACAATTAATTGTGGGATACGTAGAAAGGTGTGGGGGGGACTTTTATGAGTCTGAATTTATGAGCAAAAACATAGGAACTTCAACTATTTTTGACAGCTTATTGATATCTATGAATATGACATGGTTTTCAAAAAAAGTAAAATTCAAAAATATGTGAGAATAAAAAGTACTAAAACTTTTGAAGTATGTGTGTGTGTGTGTGTGTGTGTGAAAATAAGGCATTCAGGTGAAATTTCAGTATTGGAGCAAATTTTCAGTGATTATTAGACTTTCCTCAGAGTCAATAATTCAATATTAATCTATAAAAGTTTCCTTAATAGTATCCCTACAAAAGTTCCTTTAGTTTTAAACAGAATTCAACATAGTTAACTGTCCCATAAAATGAATTATTTTTAAGTAGCAATGAGTAGCATAAAGAATAGGGATTAATTTTAAAGATTAATTTAATTAGTCTTAAACAAATATTTTATCTACCACACTGAAATCAGAGTTATTATACCACTCTTCCCTACATACTTGGC
This sequence comes from Panthera tigris, assembly GCF_018350195.1. NCBI lineage: Eukaryota > Metazoa > Chordata > Mammalia > Carnivora > Felidae > Panthera > Panthera tigris. The sequence goes on along the minus strand of NC_056668.1, from coordinate 38,088,706 downwards.
ATTCCATTAAGCCTTTCCTAGTTCCCAGATAAAAATGGAAAAAAAAAAAAAAAAAAACCTCACGAACAAATTAAAACTGCTACATAAATGAAGTAAATACTAATTACAACACTCAGCTGTTCAAAGACAAGAGGACAATGAAAACATCAAAATAGTGTCTACTTAAAGATTATTTTAATAATCGCTATTTATTTGACAGACTAGCATAACCTGTGTACTGCCTAGTGATAACGGTGAGACATTAAATAGGAAAAAATATGTCATATCAATGAAACTAATTGAAAGTGAAAAGATGGAAAATTTTAATTAACTTTGTGAACTGGCTTTGTCTCTGTCAATTACCTAAATCACACAATTGAAACATGGGCAAAAATCTGTATTCAAGTTCAGACAAGAAAACTGTGAAACAAATCCCTGATGGGCAGGAGAAAAATAATTTTAACTCTAAATTAAATCAATAAGTCAATGGAATTAATAGAAATACAGAATAAATGAAGGAAAAAATATGTATGGGATGCTGGGGAAATGATAACAGTAGATTGGATTACACCCAGTAAGGACTTATCTGTATAAACCACTAACAGAGTGAGTGGCAACTCAGTTCCTCTCTTTTATTTTTGTAGACCACTGAAATACTGATCATAGTTGAAATGTGATGACTGAAAAGTTATCTACTTGACTTTGTAGTTTTCATATTTTTAAGTAAGTGATAGTCATAGAAATGTTTGAAGATATTAGTAATCTAAATATTTATAAAACAAAAATGCATCTCAACAATTTTTTTTTGCCTCCGTAGTATGTAACAATACAATATACATTAATTTTAAATGGCATTTTCTTAAAATCAGTTGGAAAAAAAGCATTGATAAAAACACTCCCTTCACAAAAATATTCTCAAGTTTCCAAAATAGAAGAACTTGAGTGTGTGTTGCACTGATCGGATATGATAAGGGTGGTGATTTAACTTATCTTAGTATTTTTAAAACCTTCAACTTGATTTCACAGATGTATATATTCAGCAAATTACTGAGATCTACTATGAATGAGACACCATTTTACATTCAAGAAATCATACAATAAAGAATTTTGAGCTGTGGGGAAGATTTTGTGATTATCTGGATGTTGGGAAAAGAGGCTTCGTCTACCGTGCTAAAGCCAAATGATATACAATGGCTATGTGGCACAGTTTTGGACAATATTCCAAGCTCAGCATAGGAAACAATACATGACTGATCGATAATCTATCTTTTGTGGGTGCGTGGTGAGGGGGTGGACTTTGGGAGATCTTGTCTTGGACATTTGCCATCCCTGATCTATTCAATCCCCTACCTATTACAGGTAATGATACAAACAGCTAAACAGTTAAATTGGCCAAGATCACAAATTCAACTAATGCTAGAAATGGAGGTTTTGTGATTTCCACAGATGAAACAAACGATGTATTATCACAAACATACCTTATGCCTTATATGCCTATGGGAGACTTATAGCATACCTAATGTTTCACCATAAGCCAAAGGGACAGACACTCTGAAGAATTTATTATTGCTATCTTTTAAATAGTGACAAAATAGATTAGATGAGTATTAGCAAGACACACTGGCAGCTAATATGAAATGCATTGAATAATAATACTGTACCCCCTAACTTTAAATCTGGCCTGGTCTTCAAGTATAAGTAATAACAGACCACCTCTATGTTGTGCTTTGTGGGGTAACCAGAAAGACTACTGCTCCAAATAACTCTCCTTTTACTGTGTGTTATGGTGCCGAAAAAGCCATTCTTTTCTTTGGGTCTTCAAGAATTTTTATCAGTTTACTTACAGTACTTTTTCTTAAAATGCAAATACACTTGGATAAGAAACTACACTTGGAAAAGTCACCTTTCTTTTATAATTAGCTACTATAGCTATGAGCACATGATATGATTGTATATAGTTAGGATGAGATAGTAAATGAAAGGGTGGTTTCCTGGAGTTGAGACTGGGAAATGCAACAAATGTGAAGACAAACTACCAAGTTCATGATTTTGTTCTGTTGCAATGGAAGATTTCTTATTTCAAAAAATTACCATGTCAGGAACTTGAAGTCAGGTTTTGCAACTCCTACACCTGATTTGAGCATTGATCTAATTCAGTAACTGCTTCCTAGTACACTAATTAGGTTTTGTGGATTTTCAGAATAATTTTTTTGATGAAAACCACATAGAGGGGCACCTGGGTAGCTCAGTCAGTTAAGTGTTCCACTCGCTCAGGTCATGATCTTGCGGTTTGTGAGTTCAAGCCCCGCAGTGGGCTCAGTGCTGACAGCTCAGAGCCTGGAGCCTGCTTCAGATTCTGTGTCTCCCTCTCTCTCTGCCCCTCCCCCACTCATGCTCTGTCTCTCTCTGTCTCACAAAAATAAATAAATGCTTAAAAATTAAAAAAAAAACATAATACACATGAAAATCCTCTGTGGAGTGATTATCTGGCATTTAACAGGGTTGGTACCTCTATTAACAATTGTAAAGCTAAGCACTCATTCAGTATCCTATAAAACAAATAAGATCTGAAGTCAGCTGTTATGGAAACTCATTACAAAGATTATATTCCAAGGGAGAAGGAAATTCAAAGACTTAAGTATTTAAGTTTGACATTAAATATACTTTTTACCTCAGGTGCTTAGTTCAATGACAGGGAATGTTGCATTAGGTTCTAGTCTGGGTTGGAGCGCCTTCACTGACCAGGGACGTCTGCAAACAGAATGTATTGCACGCTGAACCTGATCTAGACACTTCACTTTCCTAACTCATGAAAATAGATCAAGTTGAAACACAATTCTAGAAAAGACTCCAGAGGAAGGACATCTGGGGTCAAGAAAGCTGTTCCATTCTGAGGATTATTTTTCTAATATACTTCATTTTCTTTTTTCCCCAAATGTTCAACTTTTTAAAATAGCTTTTCTTTTGTTTGCTTTTCTTTCTGAATATTTTTAGTTAAAATATCATTGTGTAGTATCATTCTTAAAACAGAAACACTATATCCATAACGTGAAAGTATTCTTTTTCTTTTTACTTTTTGAAAGTTCAACTATTATTTATTATTTTACTTTTATTTCTAAGATGATTTTTTGCAAAGGGAATATTAACAAAGAATAATTTTGGTATAAAAACATTTAAAATGATGCTTAATTCTCTAAGGAGATATATCTTCATGATTACCTGAAAATTCCACAGTGACTGATATAGTCCCATTAGAGCTTCTTTACTAACAGGAACCATAGGAATGAATTTATATTTGTTTTTATATAGAAAACAAAGAGAGAAGAAAAACTAGAAGACTTATTTAAATGTACAGTGTTTGCTTCAGAAACCTCATGTCTTTGAAATATTTTCTAGAAAAGTGTATTTGTTAGGTGTACATGTTTCTATAATTTTATTACAATATTTCAAAGACTTTTGTTTGAAATTAATTTAAAATGCAGCTGCTCTTACAAATGCTTCAACAGTTTTGTCCTATCTCTAAAGTTGATTTATGTTTTAAGTACCTAATTTGAAAGAATCTAAAAATAAGTGATATGGGGGGAAAGTAAAATCCTTAATATCAAATAAGAATTAGATATAATTTTAACGTTCCACAAATCAGAATTTGAAAATAACTAAATATTAAAAAAATACGTCTGAATGTTCCATAAGATACTTTCCAGTGGGGAGGAAGAGAGAGCAATGTGTTTTAAACTGTATTTTGAAAACCCAGAAATAACTTTTAAACAGTTAATATTATGAAGATTCTCCCAAAAAAAAGAATGCTTGAAAAAACTCACGAGGAAGATCCTCATATAATTGTGCTATTATTCCTGGGGAACCAGAGAAAGGTTTTTCTGGATATATAAAGCAACATTTTAAACCTCCTGGCTTTACCTAGGAAGGGATGGATGACTGGACCAGTAAATAGATAGATTATAGGCAATAATGAGCTGCTGATTCAGCAATTGTTAGACCTCAAAGTTACAGAAATACATACCTAGAGTTATAAAAAGTAGGGAGAGTCATTTAGTTTCACTTCGAATTTTGACTAAAAGCTATCATGTTTACTTTTGGGTAACAGGTTGGGGAGGAAAAAAAAAAAGTTTGATATCTGTGATGAAAAACCCATTCCTTGTGGTTAGTTCTAGAAGGATTAAGGTAGATCTGATTATTCCCTCCAGAGGTACAGGAGATACTTTAGGCTCTGACTCCTGCTGGTACATCTCCCACTGCCCCGCAGCTGTTGTTGGCAATGATGGTTACTGGACAGCAAGATCTTCTGTCTCTTGCATCATTTCCCTGTTCCAAAAGGTGTTTTATACAGAAACACTGATCATTTGTTGTTATGGACTGAAATGTGTCCTCCCAAATTCACATATTGAGGGCTTAGCTCCCAATGTGACAATACTTGGAGATAGGGTATAAAGGAGAGGTAACAAGGGTTAAAAGAGATCTTATGGGTGGGGCCCTAATCCAATCGGACTTGTGTCCTATTGGAGGAAGAGACATCAGAGTTTCTCCTGCCAACACCTCATGCAGGGAAGAAAGGCTATTTGAGGAGACAGAAAAAAGCAGCCATCTACAAGCGAAGAAGAGAGTCCATACCAGACCCCAAACTTACTGACACCTTGATCTTGGACCACTAAATTCCAGAATCGTGAGAAAATAAAATTCTGTTATTTAAGCCACCCAGACTGTGGTATTCTGTTATGGCAGTTCCAGTGGTATACTGTTTTCCTATTTCTACATCTTAAGTATCCAATAATTTAATGCAAGCCTTGGCACATCTTTTAAGTCTTTTATATCTAAAGATTGAAGAAAAAAATCCTGGATAGATTTGACTTCTTAATTAGTAAAAAATGGCTTTACACATAATAAAAATGATCTCTGGGGTGCCTGGGTGGCACAGTCAGTTAAGTGTCCGAATCCTGATTTCAGCTCAGGTCATGATCTCACAGTTCGTGAGTTCAAGCCCTGCCTTGGGCTCTGTGTTGACAATGCAGAGCCTACTTGGGATACTCTCTCTCTCTCTCTGCCCCTTCCCTGCTCATACTCTCTCTTCCTCTCTCTCAAAACAAATAAATAAACTTTAAAAAATGATTATTAAGAGGTTAAATTGTATTTAACTTACTGTATTATATATAACAATTAGGACAAAGCTTTGTTCTCAGAAAGGAAGGAAAAGGAAAATACTAATGCATAATGCTGTAGTGTTACAAAGGAACAAAAAAGTATTGTGAGGTTTAGAAAGTACTTAAAGTAGTGAGCTCCTCTCCTGCTTCAACATAGTAGACTCTACTGTATCTGAAGTACAGACAACTCCCCTCCCCCATTATTTAAACTGCATAAACTATAATTTTAGTAAATCAAGCAAAGAGCTAATCAAGTTTTGATTTGCTAATTACTTCTCAATTTGATTAGAGCTGGCAGCTAATCATCTCTGGATATTTAAAGTCAATCTTTCACTCACATTTGCAAATCAGACTTCAGTGTAAAACAAAATTGGGAATATAGCATAAAAGTTCTTTGTGTTACAACAAATCATTAATTTCTACTTGTTGCTACAATTTTAACAATAAAGAAAAATTTTCTAGGATGCTTCAACAAGTTGAATTATGCATGCAGTGTACCATCCCTAGCTGGAGAATAAAAAGAAGCCAGTTTTATACAGTTTTGAGAAGCAGCCCACGTTGAGCCAAGAAAGCGTACATGCTACAGTAAACAAGCACAATATAATTCAAAAATCACAATTTTGTCTTTATGGTCAACAGCAGTTTGCAGAAGAATTATCTGCCAGGAAATTGAACCATGAAGAATCGATATTATAATTGTTTTTCCAATTAAAACCAATACTTTAAAACATATTTAAGAATTATTAATACCTAAGACAATATCGTCTTGAAAAATATGCCACGGTAGGAAAAAGAATGTCGTTTAAATTCAACAAGGGAAAACATTATGATAAAACCCCACAGAAGAGAAAATGAGGCAAATAAGTTGGTTGGAATTTCAGGGGAAAATGTCTTTCCCAGTCATTTCTCAAATACTATATTTAAATTGTACCCTGTGACAAAGTTTCTTCTATCTTTGTCACTTTCTGCTCCTATCACAATTAAACAACTTGAAAATTGCTTGACTGTACTCCACTGAATAATGAATCACCTTTCTAGGAGGTATTTCATTATTACTATTGCTTCATTAATAACATTTCCAAGCAGTATCTTCACAAGTAAAGTTATATGAAACTTTGGACAATTATCTTGTAAAGTTAGGTTATCTGAGCAAGTCGTAGGCACTTTAATTTTTTCCTAAAACTTTTACCATAATTTAAATATTTTAATTACTTTACCATATTTATTTAAAATCAATGAAAAATGACATGACTGTTTTTTCTTAATATCCTTTTAAATTTTCTATTCTACCTCCTTGCTATGAGGTTGATATTTTATTAACTCCCATTTTGAGTATTTTTATTTTATTTTTTTCCCTTATGTAATACTTTAACATTTTATCTGCTAATTTGCTAGTAACTCATAGATTTACAGCTCAAATAATACCATTATTGTGTCCAAATTTGGGCCTTATTCCATATGCTATCTTGGATGAATTCCCTAAAGACCACCCAATTTAACCAGAAATTAGAGTGTAATATTAGACAATGCTTTGCATCAAAGTAAAAGGAGACATTCTCCATACAAGTCCGCAAAGCAAACACTAACATTCTTCTATTAATCTTTGCCATATGTATGAATGAGAGGGTTTTATTTTTATGTATCCGTTTCCATTAGAGCTCTGTGAAGTGGATTTCAAATTTTTCTTTTGAAGGTCGAAGAGGTGGAAAGCTCCAGAACTGTACCCAGAATACATACCTCATTTATACTTACACCTATACTCCAGCCACCAAAAGTAATATTCCTGCCACTCAAAGGTTTAAAGAAAATCTTCTTTAAAATACTAGGTATCATTCTGCTAGATTATAACTCCAGATTTTTTCCCTCCTCTCTTAACAATAGAATTTAAAAAAAAAAAAATTTAAGATGAAGACTGTGGGCTGCTTCAACCTCATTTTAGTCTTAGAAAATGCCCAGCTCTAATTATTCTTTCTTTCACATGAAAACCATGTTATTAGGAAATTTATTCTGGAAGCCAACCTATTATGAAATTTTCTCACTGTAGTTCTATGTGTTTTTTGATGCTACAGATGACAGCACTGTGTAGAAAAGAGAATTTTATATAATGGATGGTTAACTGAACTGAAAAAACATAGCACTTCCTAATACTAATTTTTTTTTTTTTTTTGCTGTTTCTTTTTTTTTTTTTAAGTGAAGAAGCAGCAACAGCCAAGGCTAGAAGTTAAATTGCCTTAAAGTAATACATTGAAACAATAACATCTTCATGACATTTAATGCTGTGGTGGAGGCTCTAATTTAAATTCCAGCATGTTGTAAGTTATAAAGCTAGGTTTTAGGAGCCTAATTCATTATTGGGGCTCTGAGTGCAGGCTAATAATGTCACCTCCTTGGTTGGACTCTTCAATGATAATGGAGTTGAGTTTGGAATGCAAGCATAATAAGGTATAGATTTTAACTTTTTTTTTTTTTTTTTTTTTGGCCAATGGTCTTTTACCTAACTTGTGTAACCTCCAGTGACACCTTGCTACCTTCTGGAAAAATTGGAGATTTTTTTTTTAAAAAGAGAAAAATATTTTATTTATTTATTTTGACAGAGAGAGAGAGAGAGAGAGAGTGAGCAGGGGAGTGGCAGAGAGAGAGGGAGAGAGAATCCCAAGCAGGTTCCCTACTGCCCATGCCAGGCCCAACTTGGGGCTCACACTCACAAACACGAGGCAAGCCAAAATCACAAGCTGATTGACTGAGCCACCCAGGTCTGGCAAACCACCAGATTTTTTAGCATAATGTCTAAGCCCCTTCATAATCCGGCCCCAATATGCTTTCCCAGCCCACCAGTTCTATGCTCCAGAACACATCAAACCTTTTGTTCTGTAAAAATATCATGCTCTTGGGTCACCTAGGTGGTTCAGTGAGTTAAGCAACAACTTTGCAGGTCATAATCTCACAGTTTGTGAGTTTGAGCCCTGAGTCTGGCTCTGTGCTGACAGCTCAGAGCCTGGAGCCTGCTTCAGATTCTGTTTCTTTCTCTTTGTGTCCCTCCCCCTCTCATGCTCTCTTTGTCTCTCTCTCTCTCTCTCAAAAATAAATAAACATTAAATAAATAAAAAAAAAAATCTTGCTCTCTTATACCTTGTAGCCTCCATACCAATACATGGAATACTGACCCCTCCTCTTTAGCACCGGCAAATAGCTGACTATAAGTTAACTATCACCTAAATGTCACTTCTTCTATATAAAAATTGTCAAATCTTTCATAATATAACCTCTAACAATCTTCAAAGGAACACTCTTTTTGGGTTTTGTAACTTATACAAGGTTTGTGAGCCTGTGGTCACTTCATAAAGCAAATGTTGTTGTGCTTTGCTCATTCATTCAACAAAAATTTGAGAAATTGTGATTGGCAGGGTATTCCATTTGTTAAAATGTTTTTAACATTTATTCATTTTTTTGAGAGACAGAGACAGAGTGCAGGGGAGGGGCAGAGAGAGAGGGAGACAGGAATCTGAAGCAGGCTCTGAGCTGTCAGCATAGAGCCTGACGTGGGGCTTGAACCCATGAACCGGGAGATCATGACCTGAGCCAAAGTCGGCCCTTAACTGACTGAGCCACCCAGGTGCCCCGGTAGGGTCTCCTATTTAGTAGTGCAAAACAATGTACAATGCAATGGAGGGAAAATAGAGAAACAGCTGACGACAACACCTAGTGATAAGTTCTATAGTAGTGAAATGCACAGGGTATCATGGGAGCACATAGCAGACAGATGACCAAAGAGTAATATGAAAGACATTGAGGAATGAGGTCCTTTCAGGGCAGGTAACAAATTGTCTGGCACTTAATAGGTGTTCATTGGATATGCTTTGAATTAATTAGTGAATAAACTAATAGCTAAGAGTTAATTGCCATTTCTATTGTATGTCGAATTTCTTTCTTTTTCAAGATTTTGGACTATAAAGACATTTGGAGGTCAAGCAGAAAAATTATCTTTTCAATATTTTATATTTCTTTTCATGTCACTTATTCTTGTCTTGTTTTGAATTACTATGGTCATTAAACATTTTATACCAGGATTCAGGACTAGATCTAATAGGACACTTTACCTTCTTTCAGATAATGAATTATTTATTAGGGTAAGCCTCAGTCAAAATGAGTAGGAAAAAAAATTATCTGATGCCCTCTGCTTCTACCTTAAATCCTTCATCTCAATGGATGGCATCTTTTCTCTCTATTTTCTTTCAGATCAAAATCCTCTTTCAAATCACATCAGAAAAAAAAATTGTTCACTCTAAATTACCATTAAAATAGTATCAACGTATTTATCTGTTCAATAAGAAACCAAATTGGAAGGCAAATTATAGACCTATTTGCCAGTTTCTAGAAAACACAAAAATAAAGCAACGTGTTAAATGATGACATGAAGGAACTAAGACAAATCCAGGATGTGGAACATTCTATAAGATGACTGGATTTGATATGTAAAAAAGTCAAGGCATGTGGTTGAAAAAAAAAAAAAAGTTTCACAAAGTCAATGCCAATAACTTTCCTTGTTTCTACTAAAGACTGCTCCTGAATTTCATTGGCCTGGTTTAACATATGAGAGGACACACAAAAGTCCAGCATACAATGCAATGTTTCGTTAAGGGTGAATAATAACTCTGTTTAAAAATTTTTGATGATTGTCAACTATTTTAACACATCTCTACTTTTGAATGCTTCAAGGATATCCACCTGTAGTCTTCTATGATATTGTAACAGACTTCAAAGTGAAAAAGTAACAGAAATTGATTTATAAAATGTTTGATGTGCCATAACTTTTTAGCAAACTCTGAATTTGTTTTCACAACCATAAGTTTATAATAGTTTTTAGGGATGCCTTTTTGGCTCAGAGGTTATGCCTCTGGCTCTGGATATCCACTCAGGTCATGATCTCCTTGTGGGTGAGAATGAGCTCTACGATGAATTCTGTGCTGACGTCACAGAACCTGCTTGGGATTCTCTTTCTCCCTCTTTCTCTACCCCTCACCTACTCATGCCTGTGTACACTCTCTCTTTCTCAAAATAAATAAATAAACATTTTTTTTTAAATAAACATTTTTAAAAATTAGTGTTTTCATGTTCTTTGGGTAAATACATAGTGGTGTGATTTTTTTAATCCTGGGCATAATTTATTTTTTGACATAGGCATAAATTAGAATCTGGCAATAAAAAAGTAAGAACCAGTAGTGCAGCATTTGTGACAGGAAAGCACAAAGTGAAACTTGGTTGTCTGGGGGACAGGGGCTGGTGCTGGGGTCGGTGTCAAAGGACCACAAGTGGCTTGGGGCCTCACCTTCATCCCAACTCCATCCCCTAGGAATCCATCTTGGGCTCAGCCCTATTCCTAAGGCATGTGCTTGAACAGCATATCCTCTTGGCAGCTGGGTTACAAGGAACTGAAATCACCCAGTGTCCCACAGAATGGGCTAGGAATCAAGCCCAAAGCTTTTCAGTTAAAAAACAGTACTTGAAAAATATGTACATAATACAGCAGGGCCTGCTGGGCCTAAATGCCTCCTCTTCCTCCTGGCCACCAACTGTGACTACTCCCCTCTCCCCCCAGAGAAAATGAGTCAGAAAAGAAACAATCTGATCAAGAGCTGAAAGAGTTAGGGGTGGGGAGGGGGGGTGGAGGAGCTGCTTCAGTTTGCATTCCCCCACCAACAGTGCAAGAAGTTTCTTTTTCTCCACATCCTTGCCAACACTAGTTGTTTCTTGTTTGTTTGTTTGCTTGTTTATGATTTTAGCCATTCTGACAGGTATGAGGTATTGTCTCATTGTGGTTTTGATTTGCATTCCCCTAATGATGAGAGATCTTGAGCCTGTGTTTCATGGCCATCTGTATGTCTTCTTTAGAGAAATGTCTGTTCATGTCTTCTGCCCATTTTTTAATTGGCTATTTGTTTCTTGGGTGTTGAGTTGTATCAGTTCTTTATAAATTTTGAATACTAATTCTTTATCAGATGTACCATTTGCAAACATCTTCTCTTATTCAGTAGATTGTCTTTTAGTTTTGTTGTTCTTTTTCTTCTTTTTAAAAATATTTTCTAAGTTTACCTTGGGGAAAAATATCTTGGAAGCTTCTATAGAAGAAAAAGAATCCTGTCTTTTTATGTAGTTTACAAATGCATGCTTGTGAGTTGATAGTATATTTTGAGATTAAAGAAAGAAAAAAAATAAACTTCCCTTTAGAAAGAAAGACAACTTCAGGGAGGGGAAATATATATGGAATACTTTAGGCACTTAAAACAAAATTTAAGAAACAGCCAGTAGTTCAGATTTTATGCATTAAAAAATAACTTCATAAAGGATAAGGTAAAAAAAGTTTATGGTAAAAATGCTCTAGAATATTCTCTGTGCTAAGTATAGCACAGTATTTTTGATATGTAGCAAATTTAAACACTGATGTTCTCTGAATTTCTTAAAATATAACTTTCAAATAGTTCCACTAAAGCATAGAAAGAGAATGTATTTGAAAGAGAATGACTATTGTCCTAAACATCATAACTTCGGCCAAGTAGCAAACATTAAGTGTTGAAAAATAGATTTTGAATGTTTCTATAATTTTAGTTGTATCTTTTCTGTGGAGATGCTTGTTTGACAGAGGAATGTAAGAGATACAGAAATGAAAAATTTTAATTTTAGAATAAGTCCAGAATTAGGGTTGACTTCTTTGCTCATAATACTTTTTCTATGTACCTTGAAATTTATGCATTGTATATAGATGTTTAAATTATCGCTTTCCCTTCAAAGTGAAATCCTCCAAGGAATATTCTGGCTTAATTTGAGGGTTCAGGAGACATCTGTGACATCTACATAATCCATTAATAGATAATAGTGATAGTTGTAAATTACTATTCACTAAACCATTTTTAACTGTTATTAAAACTCCTTGAGGTAACTTGTTGCTTCAAAGTCTTTTGTTTTGTTGTGTTTTGTTTTGTTGGTCAAAGAATTGTATTCTACAGAAATGTTACTTACAAGATTATATATTCCCTTGTTCATATATAGGATTAACAGAATACAGGACAAAAACACATGGCTATGGGCTGTGGGAAGCTTTGGTACCTTTGATTAGACTTGATTCTTTTGGGCTAGGAGCTTTGTTCTGTGCCTGCTTTCATCTACAGGTTTGTGATAAATATCTCTTGCTTCATATGTTAAATTTCTTTTAGGGATGCAGTCTTTAATGGCAGCGAGATCATAAATTTAAAATCATGCATGCATGGGCAAAGGCATGCATCCAAAAGTTGTGTATGCATTTGAGTCCTGATTATGCATTCACTTACTAGGTGCTTTGGTTTATAGTCATTTTTGGAAATTCAGTTATCTCTTCTGAAAAAATAAGTTTAACAACACTTTCTTCCGATGATTTTTTTAAAAATTTAGATGCAAAATAAATTAATTCAAGACTTGGAACATAGTAAATGTCAAAAAGTTATTATTTGAATTAAGTAATAATTGTGATTAATATTAAAGTTTATTAAAAGTGATTTAATATCAAGATGAGAATTATCTTTGCATGTCTTAATTTCACAAGATATATAACCTTTGTACATATGCATACATGTTTCAGTAAAGAGAGAATATACATGCTTACATGTAGTGGCCAAGTAATTTGACACTTTAAATAGTATCAAAAAGTGGAGAATTCAAAGTTAATGTTTAACTTTCAGGACAATTGCTGGTTACTTTGCTTATTAAGGAAATTATATAACAAAATACAACAGGCATTTAGTAATTTCCTATTGAGGGGCGCCTGGATGGCTCAGTCGGTTGAGCGGCCGACTTCGGCTCAGGTCACGATCTCGCAGTCCGTGAGTTCGAGCCCTGCATCGGGCTCTGTGCTGACAGCTCGGAGCCTGGAGCCTGTTTTGCATTCTGTGTCTCCCTCTCTCTGACCCTCCCCCGTTCATGCTCTGTCTCTCTCTGTCTCAAAAATAAACGTTAAATTTTTTTTTAATAATTTCCTATTGAAATAATAAATGCATTATTTTTCACAAGCCTATTTTTTCCCAGATTGAAATCAAAATAACTAGCATGCATTATAAATCAGTGCTTACTTTATATATAATACTGTATGCACTTAGTTTTTTTTTTTTTTTGCTGCATCCTAAAATAGATCCTGTATGATATAGCAAATTAGTTCATCATTAACTAATGTAACAAGAAAAAGGCAATACTAAAATAGTGAAAAGGAAATGATTAACTCAAAGACTTTTTTCCTTCTAATTATAAGATTTGGAGCATGCAAAGTGTTGGACAAAGATTAAAGAAAACACACCTTTAAAAACATTTTATCAAGTATGCAGCAATCTTAAAAAAGAAAAAAACGACCAAAAAATAGTCTTTAAAAACTACTTGCATGAAGCTACTATGCTTAGACTTTGGTATATTTCCACTTAACTCTGTAATAGCATTTTTAAAAGCCATTTATAAATAATTTTACCATGAGGAAACGTGCAGACAGTGTGATGTAAGAGAATATTTCAAAAATTGGAAAAAGAGGACCTATTTCCTGTTCCTGAATGTGCCCCTGACTGCACCAGGCAGGACAGGATTCTTATCATTTTAATGAGACTATGTTTAAAAAAATGAAGCCATATAGCAATGGAGTTTTAGAAGCTGTGTCTTTCTTCAACACATTCTTATGATATAGGAATGGCTATAATCGCTACTTCCTAGATCAGGAAACATGGGCCATAAACTATTGAAATAAATTGTTAAATATGTATACTCACGTCAGCACACTTTCAAAGTGGTTTGAATCTTTTGTTTCAAAATTAAATGAATTGTTAAATTTCCTATGTAATTTCTGTCAAGAAATCTGTGTCTTATCAGAATGCTAGGAGCTTGAAATGATAAGTTCACATCCAACATGACTGATTTCATAAACCACATGGAGAACTTGTTAGGTATAATCTCTGATATATATGCTTATATACATACGGGTAAGATTACATTATCCACAAAGAAATCAATACTCTAGAGGTTCATCCCAAATTTCCAGAAAACAATGGTTTGATAAAATGGCCAAAGAATGCAAAATTTCACTAACTCAATTTTGGTTTCACAGTAATTTTGCAACCTTTTTGACATACATTGTTACATAGAAACAGTTTCTTTTTTGAAAGCTATCTAAAACTAATAAATTAGTGCAGGCAGTTAGGTGCAGCTTTATGTACTTTTTTTACAAGGTAGAAAGTGAAAATAAGTTGAAAGCAATATTTAAAAGAAAAAGAAAAAAAAATTAAAAGAAGTCCCCAGGCAATTTCTTGAATTTAGTGCATCATTCAATCCACTAATCTCATAAAATATACAACTATATGAAACAATAAAATTTTGGAATTTAGATGTTTGCATTTCTTTTAATGCATTAAGAAACATGTTCTCTTTATAAGCAACTTGACTTATGAGAGTAGTAGTACATTTTTAACACTTTATTGAAAATAGCTGGCTCATACCTAGTAAATTTGCCTTCTGCCTCTTTCGTCTCCTACCTTCCTAACTTTGCTTCATTTAGATTGTTTTCTGTTATGTTAAAAGTAGTCGCTGGCAAGGGAGACTTTAACTCCCACCTGAAGATCCCTGGAATTTTTACTGAAAAAACCTTCTCCTTTTGTTCATTTGTTTTATTCCAAATGCTGATCATATTCTTCCACAGATGCTTTTTGAGGGACTCATGCTTAATTAAAATGTCTCTTCATTCCTTTTTTGTCAAAAATCAGGCAGGACTGATGATAGTCTAGCCACCACTGTTCACTGCTTCATCATCCACTCAGTTGAGAAGGTCCATGTTGAACTGCTGTATGGCACAAAATTAAATCTGAATACATTTAAAAACATTTCCATTTTGCAGCCTCATTAAAAAAGTTTTTCTTTCTTTTTTTTTTTTTTTTAATCTTCTATCTATCCTTTTTATGGAAGGTCATTTTGCCCATATGGTGATTGGTCCTGTGCGAGTAGAAACTATGAAATTATATTTAAAAAATGGATTACATATATCATTGGTTCTTAACCCTAGCTGCATATTAAAATCACCTTGGAATTTTAAGGAAATATTTATGCCCTTGCTCCACCATTACCAATTCTGATCTAAGGAGTCTGTTGTGGGACCTAGACATTAATATTGTTTGAATATGCCCCTGGTGAATCTGATACTATGTAGAATCGAGCGTCACTGACATATTCATATTCACTGGAAATTTCATATGGTTCAACCTAAGAGATTATCTTATTTACTTCTCAAAACTACTATATTTTATAGTATTCTGAGACAGAAATTTTTATCTCCATTTTCCAAATTAGGAAATATAGGATTACAGAAACTAAATGACTCAACCATTATACTAGATTATATAATCAGAAAGCAGCAGCTCCTGATTTGAAATATGCAAATATTATCAATGAAAAATGCATTATCTTCAGCTAAATTTGCTAAAGCAAGAATATAATAATCACATGGGAAAATGTGCAACGAATTTAGAAGGATAAAACTGGAAACCAAAAAAAAGGGTTTTTTTTTTGTTCTTAGTTTTATAACTAACAACAACAAAAAAGATTACAAGTAACAACAACAAAAAACTAACAGTAACACATGTATTACTGAACTATAAACATTATGATTAATCAAGACTTAATTCTCATAAGAAACTGAGAAAATTGCATTTATTGGTATTGTTCTTTACTATGGAAATTTCTACAGTTGTCAATTTATTTGATGAATATCATGCGCATTTGACAATAGTTTACTATGCTGATTTCCTAAGGTTCTACACTGGATTTCCAAGTATTGCCATCTGAATTAACAATATATTTCAAGAGAGACAATACTCAATTTATTCTATTTTCTACTAGATTTTTACCTAAAATGGTATGACAGCTCACAATAAGTTTCCACACAAACACATACATTATATTTTTAAGAGATGTAATTTCAAGTTGACATCCCATGAAGAAAGAAAAGTTTTGTCGCTGCTGTAATTGTAAAAAACAAAAAACAAAAAAAAAGGAAGAAAGAAAGAGAAAGAAAGAAAAAAAAGTTGACTGTGAGCTTGAGGCCTGTTATAGGTACTGGAAAATTTCCAAAATAGTCACAAAAGTATACCATAATGAGAGTAATAAAAGGAAGACATTTACCCCATGGGAATCTCTGAATGTGTTGCTGTCATGGGTATAGTCTAAATTTAGTTCTTTATAATTTCTGCACTTATGGCTGAAGTTACAAACCATATGGTGATAGAGAAAATTAGCCATATTTTAAAGAACCAGCCAAAAAGCTTTGCTTATTCCAGCCAACAAAAGTCTCTTCCATAAAAGTATCTGGTCACAAAACAGCTCATCAAATGATATATTATTCTGACTTTGGTATTATTGCTCATTTGCTTAATTCATGTTAGAAGTCATTTAAATTTTGTAGAAAAAAGGCAAAGCATAACAAAATCAAAGCTATAATACAAATTTTCAAGTCTTTGAACTAAAGGACTAAGATCCAGCCAATTTGTTAGTATTTGGCAGATATTAATGAAATAAAAACAGAAATTTGCATGAAATGGAAATAACACCACTATAATCTGTTGATATTTACATTGAGCATCATGTGAGCAAAGGTATGTTTTGATAAATATTGATTGTTCAAAATCTCCCCATTATTTTTGTTGTGTTAAAAAGGTAATTTCTATCAGTAAGAAAATAAAACAAAAAGTATTTAAATACACTAAAATTCAAAAGAATTGTTAGAAATTCTTTTAAAACATTTAAACAATCAGGTATACCCATCCATTATAATGAAAATAGCTGTTTCAGTGATAAATCAGCTGTAGGATGAGACTGTCTTGCTGATGTCCTCCTTCCGACCTGATTTCCATTATCTGCATTCTTATACAATTTCACTTGCCGATTCAGGCTGGAGATATTTGTTCAAACATGGGAGCTCCTATAGCCTAGTATGCCCTTTTTTCAAGCGGGTATAAGACTTACTTCAATACACAGATGTAAATATTTCAGCCTTAAAATTCTAATATCTTATGGATAGATAATAGAGACTAGAACTTCCCTTACACTCTATGTGTTTATTGAGCTTGCTACGTGCCAGCTGCTGTCCTGGGTGCTGAAGATCCTGTGGCGTGCAGGCTCAAGTGCTGCAAGTGGTGAGAGATGCTTGAGGTCGGGAGTTCAAGAATGATTCCCTGAAGACAGGATGTTTGGGCACAGACCTGAAATGGTGAGACTGAGCAACTTTTTGCAAACAAGAGTGATCTCTGCCCAGAGAATAGCAGGGACAAAAATTCCTACGGTGATAGGAGTTTTTGAGCAGTGAAAAAGAGATCCAGTGGACAAGAATATTTTTAAACGAGGAAATAATCCTAAAATGTACAGACAGAAAGATAGGGAGTGACTGAACATGCCTTGTAGGCAGGCAGAAGAAGGGGGTTTGGATTTTTTTTTTCTAAAAGCAATAGAAAGCTATTAGAGAGATTTAAGCAGGAGATCTGGCTGATATTTTAAAAGATCTCTCTGACTGCTCTGTGGGGAGGGGATTATATGGAGAAATGTGATGAAAGGTGAAAACCTAACTGGCATTTAGAGGTTTCAAGAGGTGAATACTTAATTTTATTTCTTAGTAAATCTAGTTTTAATGCCACACGCAGTGCCTACTGAGTTATTCTAAAGTAATTCTTGATATAAATTTTACATTTCCTTCTAATGTAGGGTTTTTCAAAGTATGATCCTGGGACTGTATAAAAACCATCTGGCTCATTAGTCAAAAATGCAGATTCTTTGACCTCATTTCACACTTTTTGAATTAGTCTCTGGGGATGGGTCCTGAGAATATACATTTTTAAATGATCTACTCAGGTGACTTTTATGCATATGAACATTTGATAACATTGTTCGGAGGAATGGTTGTTCCTACAATGTAGAGATGACAGTAACGCCAGGGAAGGCTTCCAACAGAAAAGGATCCTTGCACTGAATCTTGAGTCAGAAGTCAGTGTGTTCCAATTTGAAGGAAGTGTGGGGAATTCATTTCTATGCAGCAAGATTCAGGATTAAAGATTATCAGGTATGGGTCAGAAAGGAAATACATCATGATTAGATCTCAGGAAATTAGGGAAGCAGGCTGGGGTAGGATTAAGAGACCAATCCAAGAAAAAATTTAATCCCACAAATTTATGAATTTGCAACATGGCAAAGATCCAGATCCCAGAGTCTCACATAATCACCACACTTATAAATAATAATGGATAAAACATTACAGGGAAAAGTATGTTGCAAATATCTAAAGTAGATCAAGAACATTATGTATTTTTACTCCCATTGTTCATATAGTAGGTAGTTATGTCAAATCCCTACAGACACCCAGAAGTAGAGAAAAAGAAATATTTAAGGACTGCAAATTAACTCATTGAAACTTCAAAACAACCTTATGAAATAGGTGTTTTTATCATTCCCATATTACTAATAAGACACCAGAAAAGTTTAATAAAATAGAGTTGATCTACTCATCTCTAACCAATTTTGTTATGTGGTTGACTGGCTTACTGTGAATCTATGAAATATATGGAGTGTATGTCCACTGTGAATGTACGGAGTGGTAGGCTTTCATATTCACCAGGCATTGGATAACTGACAGGTCATCTCTGCTTAGATGTTTACCTTGGGAAAGTTATTTATTCTCTCCATGTCTAAAGGAATTTTCTAATAAAATATCAACTTCATAGTTTTGCTATAAGGATTAAATGATAAAATATGTGCCAGCCATCTGATGCCATGCCTGACACCTAAGTGGTCTTAGATCATCACCATTGCTTTGATCTCCTGTCCTCCTTACAAACAGCTTTTAATAAATTATTATTATTATGTTTATGTTTATTTATTTTTTGAGAGAGAGAGAGAGAGAGACAGAGTGCGAGTGGGGGAGGTGCATAGAGAGAGGGAAACACAGAATCTGAAGCAGGGTCCAGGCTCTGTGTCAGCACAGAGCCCAACATGGGCCTTGAACCCACAAGCTGTGAGATCATGACCTGAGCCAAAGTCAGACACTTAACTGACTGATCCACCCAGGCTCCCCAATAAAATATTATTAATTAGTACCAATTCACATCTACTTATCTATAAAATTTAACACATTCAAATATTATTCTCAGTGTTATTATTTAAGTCATTTTCCTTTCTATTCTCTTTATCATCAGCATTTGCCGGTTTTTACTCTCTTCTTACTATCACTTTAGTGTCTGTTTCTTTTAACGGACACTTTGTCCACCATTTTGTTGACGAAATCAGTGTTATGTTTCTAAAGCTGAAATAAGTTTCACACTATATTGAACAATAATTCCACTCTATTGTCCTTTGTACAATTAATAAAATACTATCCACAAGATATTCCAAAGTATCTTTGAACATGTACTTAAATATATATATATATATGTATATATACATATATATATATATATATGTTTATGTATGTGTGCCCATAATAAATCATCTGAAATTCACACATTTTGATATTACATGTATATAAACTATTGTGTTTGTTATGTTGTTAAAACTAGATGCATAAATAATTTTAATCATAATTTTCATATATAAAATAGAGCAAGATCTTCTTTCAAATATATCCCTTTTACTCTGTTTTGAGCTTAATTAATGTAATGTTATGCCACGAAAAGAGACCAGGACAATTCTAGAGTAATAAAGACATACCACTTCTATGGCCTTTATCTTTAGGAATTTCAAGAGAGAAAAAAAAGCCAAAGAACCCCCAAGAAATTGGGAGATGCCCTTAAAGAACTCTGTGGATGCAATTAAAATATTCCCATGTAATAGCCCATTAAGCATTTGCTATTTCTTGCTACAGGACAGCTGCGTGAGTTAAATATATAGATTTGTATACAAGTGAAGCATGCAGGTAAATTCTACAGCAAGCAAATGTATATACAGAAAAAGAGAGGGAGAGGGAGAATAAGAGATACTAAAGAGAGAGAGAGAATGAGAGACTTTAAAAATACCTCCATCTTAAAGATAGCTATGATCAGTAAGTAAAACCTGCAACAGAGTATTAGGAGTTAAGACGCTGAAATCCTAGATAGATTGCAGGAATGAAATAGATGCCACTACATTTTTTGTTTAGCAGTAAAGTAGAAATAAAAAGAACATAAAATTCTTGGGTTTGATTGATATACCAACACTATGACTAAACAGAGCTGCAAGTAACAGCTGTAAATAACATCAGGTACTTCTAAAGCAGAGCCACCTTCCGCAAAGGCAGAATTATTATGTAATTATATCTACTTTTCCAAGTTACAAACTATTCCCTGGCAGGGATCCACTTCTTCATTCATTGCAATTCAATATAATTTGAGCTGCTAAGGTAAAGTGTCTCCCGGCAGGAGGCTGCAAATGAATCCTGCTGATGCTTTTATTACTACCGATTCAGACTATTCGGCCCAACACTCCAACAACTCCAGCACTTGGGGAAGTGTTTGCAAGTGGCTTATTTTGAAATAGAGCAGAGAACCACACCAGGATAAGAAAATCCGGGGAATCCAGTTAGAGTCATACCAACATGCAATCAGTTTGCTGTAACAGTACCAGAGTTAATTGAATGCAATTTTTCAAATTCTCTAACTAGTTTATATCGTCAACAAAAACATTTAAAATCCATCTCCAACTAAAATGAAAATGAACTGTTGCAAGGCTGACATTTTCTTCATTGTATATTCTTTCTTTCTTTTCGGGGGAGTATTTTTGTTTTGCTTTGTTTTGTTGTTGGCTTTTTATCTCTGTTTCTTTTTGTCTGGCAAATTTAAGTAACAGAATCATAGAATTTTAGTGCAGAAGAGAGCCATAATTATTTTGTTCAAGCACCTCTGAATAAATTATATCTCATATGCTGTAGCTATATGATTGGTCATCTTATAGGCACACAATGTAGAATACTGAAATGGCTAAACTATTTTGATTCAAATAGCCTTTTGCTATTTTCTTACATGATTCTTTAACATTATCTATAGAAAGTATCACTCTTGCATATCTATAAGGGATTTCCTTTGTGTGTGTGTCCATATATGGACACACACAATTAGGAGCTTGTAGGAAAAACAATCAGGACCCATTCCAAATTAGTAGTCTGTGCTTTAATGTATATCTCGGCAGCAAAGGTGAAATGGTTTCAGATAGGAAGCAGAAAGTGTTACAACGCCAGCGTCTGTAAGAAAGCTTCATTTTTCTTGGAACTGAATTATATTCAGTAATAGGAGGGTAATTTTACTGACCTTGTGAACAACATTGAATCCAAGTGTCAGACAGGTTTCCAAACATCCACAAAATAATGAAGGGATATTTACCAAAAAAAAAAAAAAAACAACCCAAAAACAAACAAACAAAAAACAACAAAAAACAAAAAACCAACAAACAACAAAAAACCCCAAAACAAAACAAAACAAAAAACCAAAAAAACAACAAAACTAAACAAAACAAAACAAAATCATTTAATGAAAGTTTACTTCATTGCTACTATTTTGAAAGTGTTACATAGGCTTTTTTTTTTTTTAGTCTCGTACTAAAATTTAGTCTCGTACAATTTAATGAAAGCAATTTAACTAAGATTCTTATATGCTGTTCAGTAAAAACCTCCCCAGTTTGACCCTATACTCTACAAACTGTTTGAAGGACCAGGGCTTTTAGCTATGATGGTTAAATATCATCCAGAGTAACAGGTTTCATTTCTGCCCTCAGCGATTGAAGCCAGCCTATGCACTGACTTGATTTGCCAGCAGGCGATTTCAACTTGGCTTTCATGTATATCCAACTGCTTTTAAGTAAAGTAAGGGGGGAAAATGTGGGATCATTAATGACAGTATTCACAATGCTAAAAGTTAGAAAAAAGATATTCATAGTAACAATTACAGTTCCTGCAATTTACAGATTTGGGGTTAATAATTGATATTTTTCAACTACACAAGAAACCTTTCCACCCTCAACATTAACTGGCCCAGTAATTACTATTTTATTGACAATATTTTTAGTAAATTGACTAAAAATATAAGAAAACATTAAAAATTAAATGATGGGATATAAATATCTATCTGGAAACAGCTTCCATTACTTTCCAAATGTGAGAAGACATAACTCAGTCATGGTTGTCTTTTTTTTTTTTTTTTTTTTTTTTGAGGAAAAGAAAGATAATTACCCTTCAAGGGTGAGACATTTGATTTATTCTACTGAGATTCATTTCATTTCATTGTAAATTAAACTGTTTAATTCAACATTTTCAATACTACCTGCTACTGAAGGGACATCAGTGATGACTAAGAGTGAGTTGATAGATCAGCTATATTCATATTAACTAGGATGTTTGTAATTACTGTCATAAGGTGAGCTGTCACTTTGATATCATTTAATCTTTCTCCTTTCTTATGACCTTTCAATTTAACTAGAAAGCATGCTGCAATTGCAAATCTCCATGTGCCATATAAAATAATACTCCACTATTTAGGTTTTATCCAAACCCATTAAGAATATCTGTTTAATTTCTAAGTATATATTATATATGACAAAGATTTATTTTTATTTAAACACAGTAATACGTATAGGTTTAGAATTATTATCTGGCCTTATGATTAAAATAGCATTATATAATTTCAAATAATTTTGCTTTATGTATAATTTTGCCAAATGAATGGCAGCTTTCATAGATATAAACGTAGGAAAAAAGCATCTGTCAATTACATTTTAGTGTAAGTAAATGTTGGGGGCAATACATTCAAAATTTTAAAATCAGTGTCCAATTTTTAATTAAAGTAAAACACGGAGTAACTTTGTTCTGATATTTGTCACAGTACCTAAATCCATTGTAAACTGCCTGAAGCTCACAGAGCACAGGATAAAAGTTTACTATTTTTATGAAGTTAAAAACTATTATAGGCACCTTCCCAGATATGCTAAATCTTCTCCATTTTCACAGTAATTTAAACGTTGCCAGCCAGTACTATGAATAATAATACATTTCCAGAAAGTTGACATTCTTACTTACTAAGGTGCACATTTAGCCTGCTCATTTCTACAAGTTGAAAAGGCATATAGGTGCTTTTCCTCAGTGAATAATAGAATGCATTAAAAACTGTTCCAGGGGCACCTGGGTGGTTCCGTCAGTTAAGCATCTGACTCTGGAATTCGGCTCAGGTCCTGATCTCATGATTTGTGAGATGGATCCTCCTGTCTGGCTCTGCACCCATGAGGGGCCTGCTTGCGATTCCCTCTCTCCCTCTCTCTCTCTGCCCCTCCTCTGCTTGTGTTCTCTCTCTCTCTTTCTCTCTCAAAATAAATAAATAGACTTAAAAAAAAACAATTTATTCCTTTGAGTGAAATTATTCGTTGTAAAGGTGGCCATGTAATATTTATCTAGTTATGCTCATGCATACCTACAGATTCAAGAAAATCTATAAAAACAAATGTAGTAAAAGATCTAAAAAATAGCAAAACAAAAATAGAAACTGAATAATAAAATGATACCAGAACAAATAAAATACAGAGATGCATGCTGAAGTCCTGCCAGATGACTCAAGTTAGACAAAGAATTTGGATCTGATTTTCCAAGGAGCAAAGATAAAAAGGATGTAAGATACGTCATCACCAGCAGCAGCAATAGCAACATTAAAAGTATTCACTGAGCAATTTTAGGGGTAACAGGGGTGTTGTTACCTACATTATGTGGTCAGTGTGTCTTCATTTATTCCACATATAAATTCTGTGAGGAGAGTAGTGTATCTATTTGTCTATTTTACAGGTGAGGAAACTGATGCTTAGATTAGAAAGTTGTCCAATATTAGGCTGATATTTGAACCCACATCTGTCTGATTATGACATCCATAGTGTTTCACAGTCTACTAGATGGACTCACAATAAACACTGTTCATGAGACAGAAACATTTCTCCAATTAATCTTCATAGACAGAAAACAATGTACATGAAGCAGTGGATTATAACTTCTACAAGTCCCTAAAGTAAATTTAAAGACCAGTCTGGATGAGTTGTTCTTGATGTGTCCCCTCCATACAAGGCAGCAGTATAATGCAAAGATGAGCTTTGATATAAGCATTCATTGAGGAGCTAACTCATTATGTACCTGGTTCACAACTGTCAAATAGTTTGGCTTCAATTAGGGATACCATTACAAATGTGAATTTTTAAAATCATTTGGATTTTCAGCAGAAATTGTTCAACTGAGTTTCGAAATAATTGTTGTCAATAACCTCACTGTAGGTAGTATATCCACATATACAGCGTCTATATTTAAGCAAAGCGACTTGTCAACAGATGAACATCTGTACAAAGTAAATCTCTGTATACCTACATGACTTAACTGTCTTGCTATTTAGTGTTTTCAAATATGCCGATTCAATATTGAAGAATTACGCAATATATGAATATTTTGATTTTAAAGTAGTTGACCTGAAGCCAACATTTCTGACAATTGTCTAATGAAACCACTAAATCCAGCTGGCCATTGAAAACACTCCAATTATTAGCAAGGAAAACTGGTCTCAAAATAAAGCCATACTGGGACTCCCGGGTGGCTCAGTTGGTTAAGTGTCAGACTCTAGATTTTGGCTCAGGTCATGATCTCATGGTTCTGGGATTAAGCCCCAAGTTAAGCTTTGCACTGACAGAGCAGAACCTGCTTGGGATATTCATTCTCTCTCTCTCTCTCTCTCTCTCTCTCTCTCTCTCTCTCCCCCTCCTCACTTGCATGTGTGCAAACACACTCTCTCTCCTTCTCTCTCTCTTACAGTAAATAAATAAACTTAAAAAAAAATACAGGGGCATGCGGGTGGCTCAGTCAGTCAAGTGTCTGACTCTTGATTTTGGCTCAGTTCATGATCGCACAGTTTTTAAGTTCAACCCTGCATCAGGCTCTGTGCTGATGGTGTGGAGCCTGCTTGGGATTCATTCTCTCTCTCTCTCTCTCTCTCTCTCTCTCTCTCTCTCTCTCTCTCTCCCCCTCTGTCTCTGACCCTTCAGCACTCTCTCTTTCAAAATAAATAAATACACTTTAAAAGCAAGCAAGCAAGCAATACACTTAACTCTCTTTCCTTGGTAGGAAGTATGCCTCCAAATGATCCACAATGATTCCATAATTACTTGTCTTAGAAGGAAAAGGAGACAACTAGAAAACCTCCAACTATTTATTATACCTTTGGACTACTCATGAAATAAAATACTCTTGAAATACCTGTTTAAAAGAGAGCTATGAATGAAAATATCATAAATTAAAATTACTAGGTGATTAATGATATTTTGAAATGACATTTGGTGGTGTATTTTAAAAATTTTCCAGTGTAAGGACAGATCAAACAAGTTCCTACAAAACAACAACTCAATATAAGAAGGATGCGATGTCTCTCTATCCATGCCATCTGCTCTCTAATCTCACCCTGTCTTCTCTCAACTAAGTATCCTTTGTGTACTCTCAACCCAAGGATCTCACACTTAATATCATGTGCCTGCATCATTCAGTTTCCGTGCTTATAATCTGTTTCTTTCGTATTTGGTAAGAGAAGTCTATCTAGCATTGATATTGATCCTTATATGGTCAAAATAATACCTTCTTATTAAAAACAATGAATCAAGGGACTTTAGTAAACATGATTAAAAAGAAGATATATATTTTTATCAAAAAAGTTTAACCCTGCAAACCTAAAAAGGGCATATGCCTCCCCCTTAACAAAGTTAATATCAATGTCATCAGATTAAGACATCTCAGGTGCTAGATGCTGAGTAGAAGTGGTATGCAGTTAACGCGTGCAATGAAAAATGAAAACCTTCTTGCTAGGTGTGGTAAATTGCATTTGGTTCACAATTCTTCCTTCCCTCCCAGCCCACACTAAAATTTTACTGCTCATGGAATAGACTTCACTGCCCCACTGATTTTGGACACAGCCATTTGATTTTCTTTGACCAGTGGAATGTGGGCTGATATAAACCATGTTGCCACACCAGAAACTTCAAAGGTACTTGTATGATTTATCTTGGCCTCTCCCACTCCTGCCATGTACCATGGGAAGTACTTGCTCAATAACCTGCTGATCCTTCAGACTGGACCCAAGAATAAGAGACATGTGAATCTGGCCTGACTGTAACATGTAGCCTGTAACACTGGTTACAAACAGATACAGTGAGGCTTTTAAAAACTAGTGGAGAGTGGAAAGGGGAGAAAGGGGTGGAGAGTATAATTTGAATCACCATCATAAGTTTGATTATGATACTTATGTCTAAATAGTGGAAGAATATAAAATCAGTAGGTTTAGGTTAACATTTATTGAAGAGGAAAATGTGATTAAAAATAGTAAATACTCAGAGTAAGAATAAACTACAACAAGCAGCTAAAAGAACTAGTAGATGATTGCACGGGATAACTTTCTGTAGAAAAATGTGTAAACAAGGTTAGACAAAACACAACATGATATCATCAATTCTAAATGAACAAAACAACCATAGAAGTATATAAAGATAACCTATTCTTAGCATGCCACTTAGATTGACAACATTCTTTTAATCTGAGGACGATAAATTAGTTTGGTGCATAAAACAAGATTAGAATTATATGTAGAATTTGTGTTTTATATATCATAAAGAAAATAATAGAAGATTTATATTTAAAAGTTACATACTAACTATGTAACTATGCTTACATAGTAAACTATTTCTCTGCCACTCCTCCTCCCCCTCCCCACCACAAAAAGTGCCCCAGATCATTATTTGTGGTGATGGAGGGACATATATCTATAAAATCTATTTGTAAGAATTCAAATTGTTTCTATCCATATATAACCCTATGGAAATAGGCCATTTATCATGTAAGGTCAGTAATTGTTTGAATCTCTAATTTTCTAAGTTCAGTTTCATATGTATTCAGACCTTTCATTTGCCAGTTTTAACTTAAATATATACTTTCATTTTGTAAGACTAAAATAACCCTTGGAGAAGATGTAAGCAATGGAATGCAAATGGGAAATTCTTTTGTGCTCTTGTTGTATAGTGTTTACTCACTTTTCACCTTGTTATCTACAAAACATGAAAATGCCTAGGTAGGCACAGCACATCAGTCTGACAAGTTGTCATGCTCAGGCCAGGGCTGGTTTTGTGATTGCCTGATGTGTCAAAAACATTGTGATGGATTAAAAAAAAATCTCAAAACCCTGTGTTCATTATCCAAATCATAGGATTTTCTCAGATTTCCAAGGAAAAAGAAAATAAACAAAAAAGATTTTAAGCAATACAATTTAGTAGAAATGAATCTCTGCCCAGAATAAACTTGAATCTATTTTATGACAGGCTTTCACTGTTACAGCAGAGTAGAATAATTGCATTGAACCAAAAGAGGATGTATACAGACATAGTACATTTCAAGTATAAATTATTTCCTATTATACCTACTGGACAAAATAAATCTAATAAGAATTTAATTCAAATTATCAGTTACTTATTGATTTTAATAGGTAGCATGCTCATAAATTATTAACACAGGGATATGATATCCCCTTAGAATTATTATCTCTCTGTTTCTTTTTAAATGTTTCACTCATGAATAGACATTGTTGCCTTTTATTTAGGAAACAACTCATAGAACTTGAAAGCAACTTCTATACAACTGGTTTACACAACATTTGAAACATAATCCATTATCTTACTCATTAAAAAAAAATCTAATTGTCAAAGGTAGTTTTTACAGTTCCTGGCTGTGTACTTGGTTTCATTACAATGTATCTAGAAAACCATTGCATATTTCTGTCAGAACACAGGCCAACTTATGTACTGGTGTAAGACTACAGTGCCATTATTAGAGAATATCTACAGCTGAACGTTATCATGAAACATCATTCTTTCAGCTTTATTTCCTTTTTTAAAAAATAACAAAGAACAAAACACTTAAAAGTGGAAGACACTGAGAAGTGGATTTCACCTCAAAAGAATATTTTAACAAAAAGAATTTACTAAAAAAAAAGTGAACTCCCATATAAAACAGGATCTTTCCAAAAGTTAGAGGTATTTGACTCAATTTAGAAACTATTCATCGGCACAGTCACATAAAAATATAGTGGCACTGGAAAGAGATGGGGCTAGATTAATTTTATCATCATTAACATTTTTTAATTGCAGTAATGCCCTAGAAGCAACACTTCACATCATAATCCAGATTATATAAAATCATTATTGAAAAGATGTTTTGAGGATTGGACAAATGTCTAAAATTTAAACTTTCTTTTTAAAGCATATTATTTTGTTATGTTTAATATTTTTACAAAAATGCTGGCTGGCACTAAGAGAATGGTCTATTAGTTGAAAAATAAAAATCACTACTTAAAATTTTATATCTGGAATTATAAATGATTCTTAAAGGGATTTTCATTAATTTTATTTCCCTTATAATAGCCCCAATATTATATCTCTTTTACTCTCTCTTTCTCTCTCTACATCTATTTTTCTCTCCCTCTCTTCATCTACCATCCGTATACATAGCTATATGTTTGTGTGTGTAACAGTCTATTGGTTGCTCAAATAATTTAATATATAAAATTCTTATTTCTATGCTAACTTTTATAATGCACATTTCTACAGTGAAATACAAACCAAATAAAACTGTCTTGTTTATTTGATTACGCTATTTTATGCTCCTTGTTTCAAAACAGTACATGATATAAATATTTCTAGTTGTTCATCCTAATATCATCTCTTTAGCTTTAATTCTATTCCGTGTGAATTCATCACTCTGGTGCCCATGGACTTGACAAAAGAGAGGATGTTGGGCTATTGGACATGAGTCAATTCTGCCTGCCAATAGCTTAAAACTTTGGCATCATATCATAGTGTCTGTTCATGCATTTGAGCAAAACTATCACTTTCATGAAAAGACATTTAATCACACTTTGTGTTTGGTTTTGTATAATAGATTGCAAAATGATTTTTATCAGTTCATAGGTTGGTTTCTGTTTGTCTTTTTAAAATTTCTGACAGTCTGGGCTTTAGGAGATTTAGTTACAAACTCTCCTTACTCTTATATAAGCAATGTTGATTTTATGTTACTTACTAACATGCACTGAGAATCAAGCAGGAGTAATGGTAAAATTCTTCCTTAAGGATAAGATACTTCATCACACTATTTAAATCTCTCTTTCTGAGGGATGAAAGTAATTTTTAGAGTCTCCTCTTGAGTATAAAAGAAACACATTTCTAGAAAAGCAAAAGGGAAGAAAAAGTAAGTGACCTTCAGTGTATCTTAATCCTCAGTTGTCTTTCGATACCAACTCTTAAAATAACACTGATGGGTCAGATTCAGATAAGCCCCGTTCTTCCCTCAGAAAGCTTGTAGTCAAAAATCCAAGCTGAATTCAACGCATGGTGGCAAGTATGAGGCAGTGATATAGAGTGATGTGCATGGAGCAGAGGAGTTCTTCAGTGAAATGGAAAGAATACTGATAAAATAAATATGGTACTGCAATCGTTTAAAAAGATCATTTCCTAGGCGCCTTGATGGCTTAGGTGGTTGAGTGTTTGAATCTTGGTTTAGGCTCAGGTCATGATCCTGAGGTCGTGGGACAGAGCCCTACATTGGGCTCTGCATGGAGCTTGCTTGGGATTGTCTCTCTTTCTCCCTCTGTGCCTCACCCCATTCACGCATGCTCTCTCTCTCTTGAAAAAAAAAAAAAAAGATTATTTCGTCTGTCAATTTCTCCCTCTCCTTTGCCTGGCTTTCTTTCTTGACCGTTCAAGTTTTCATAGCATCTTCTTTTCTCATAGCATCCTTTCTTTTCCCTAAATAATTTCCAACAAGTAAATACCTGTAAATCCAGATGCAGTTGACATATATATATATATATATATATATATATATATATATATATATATATATTTCTAATTTCAACAAACCGACACCATGAAACGATGCTTATATTTTCATCCACCTATAATCAACCCTCATGGTACCATTACTGCTGAAGTAGCAGGCACGGTGATAGTGGCTGCAATTTCAATACTCTTGTCTATGCCCCACTGTGCCCTGCAAGTACTCTGGAATAGAATGTATCAAATTGTGTTTTAATTTTGGGGGTGGCATTTTTGTTTCCCTGTTAGATCTTAAAGTATTTAGAGTCCTAACATATGTTTTTTTCTTCCCATTTATAACTTTACATGCTGTCTGGTACTCTGGTGTTAATCTTTGTTCAGCTAATATTTTCGGAATGAGATGCAGATATATGTATGAGAAAATAATAATTGCTTTCCTTGTTGAGCACTTAAAACGTGCCAGGCACTTGTATGGCACCATTACTATCATCATCTTACTAGGCAGGAAGTTAAGGCAGAAGGAAGTTAAGCAAATTACCTAAAATTAACAACTAATAAGTGGATTAAAACTCAGTCATAATTACTGGATTCCATGCTCTTAACCACTGTGTTAAGCACTAGCAGGTGTAATTTAATGAGTGGCTAGGATTCATACCACACACTGGGAAATGGCAACAGATAGTATGCATAGTAAAAGGTCAAATTTGAATACAAGAGTGACTAGGCTGCATCAAAAGACACCAATTCTCTCCCAGTTGCACAGGAAGTTTGCAATCTCTCTGATCTGGATATTTATTTTGGGGATAAATAACCTAACACATTGGCAGGGAAGCTATAAAGAGAGTCCTACACTTTGCAGTTACTTTTATAACAATAAAATCTTCCTCTGCTAAAAGAATTTTGAAAAAAATAAAGCAATTGGTCAAATAGTGTTCTCTTTTAAAAGAATTTCATTTCTCTGCAGTGAGAGAAAAGGACAAAGGGGGTACATTTACTGTTTAGTTCTCTGGGGTTTTTCAATGTGATTTTTTTTTAGGAGAAATTTTGTTATTGTTATTTGTAAGAGCTAAAAATATAGATGTATGAATTCTATTCCTGGACTCAGATGCTGCAGAAAATTTAAAATTCTAATAATCACAAAGACTTTAAATATCTAAATTCTTTTGCCTATTCAGCTTTATTTTTTAATGAATGTCTGTTCAGTTTCCCAAAAGATTTGTTTTCCTTGTTTCTATGCTATATATACTCTAAATTCAATAAACATACATAAAAATTAAATGACTTTTGAAATTGTTATTTTTGGAAATATTTTTATTTCCATTTTTCATGCACATAACTGCTTATATTTTAAAAATTATCTTAATTTTTCACTGAAATCTTTTAGATGTGAACATAGGTGTTACAAAATGTTAAGAGACAGCATTTCCCCCATGATAGGGAGACAGAAAAACACACATGTGCACAGACACACACACACACACACACACACGTTTGGGTCTCTATTACCCCAATATTAGGAGCAACGTTGATTTTTATAAAGTGCGGATATGCAATTTTCCATTAAGGTCAGGGAGAAAACAGAACTCTGTGTCAATCTATTAAAATATAAATTCTAACTGAAATTTTAAAATGCTAAGTAAGCAGTTTGAGAGGTTGACTACTTATCAGGAGAAAGAAGAGTTAGAACTAATGACATCTTATTTCACAGAAAAGTGAATCGTTCAAATCCCCTGATTATTATCCCTTGAATATGAGTGATAAGGGAGCGTTGGTTCAACATATATTGAGATAACAAATAGGCACTCCTCTCATAAATTCTGTTGAGTGTAATTTTCATTTATGATGAAATAAGTAACAAAAAAATATAAGTAGTTTATACATATGAAGTATAGCAAGGATTAAGGTAAGTGCTGGGTGTGTATGTGTCAGTGTGCACACGTGTGCACACGCAGATATAGATCAAGGCAAAGAACTACATACGTCAACCAAACGTTTGGACTGGGACCATCTCTTGGAAATCAACTTAGAAGAACGAATAGTAGAATTTACAAAGGTGGTTAAGAGTATCTAAGCAACGGTAGAAAAAATACTGATTTTTAACAATATATAAACAAAATAAATATCTTTTATTTCATTTTTGCTATTTTATTACTTAAATCACTACAATGACTTTCTTACGTGTAGTGTACCTTTGAATAATGGAAGTTGAGAAGGTCAGTGTGATACTTCCCCTGCTTAACTTCACCCGAACTACTTTGTTCCATCATATTCATACTTTTTTTTAAAGTTTATTTATTTATTTTGAGAGAGTGAGCTAGTGACTGTGAGTTGGGGAGGGGCAGAGAGCGAGGGAGAGAGAGAAGCCCAAGACGTGGTGCTTGATCTCACAAAATGTGAGATCATGACCTGAGCCGAAATTAAGAGCCGCTCGCTTAACTGACTGAGACATCCAGGTTCCCCAATTCATAGAGATCCTTAATATTAAGTGTCTAAGATATTTTTTAGTATTTTATTGTAAAACAATTCCTGAATTTTAAGACAGCAGCCTATACCCCAATAAAACAAGGATTCTATGTTTAGAATAACAACCGTTTGATACAATGATTAGGGATGCAACTTTGTATGAAGAAGATAAACACAGTTGAAAGCACAGCAAGAATCTGTCTTTTATTATTTAAAAAGAAATCATCTTTCTCTGCTTTCATTACAATCTATAGCATTTTTAACGCATTTTAGCATTTCTATGTTTAGATCATGTATTTTATATATTTTATTTATATCGTCTTTATTTATTACCAGCCTGACTACCAAACTACATATGTCTGTACTGTGTGTTTGTACCTAAGTTTGTTGTTAGTGTCTCTGTTTTTTTTCTGTTTCGATGGATAGAGTAACAGGTTTCCCTCTTAGCAGTCCCTAGCACTGTCATCACTGGTATTATGGCACATATTTGTATTCAACTATAAATAACAAATTATATTTAAATCTATTACTTAATAACATTTTACTCTAATGACATTATAGTTTTTATTATTTAGCAAGTTTATATTATTAAGTTATGTTATTTTGAGATAGTGTGTATGGTGGAAAGATCCACTGAGCTTTAGATCACATGGACATGAGCTTGTTCATTTACTATCTGCTAGACTTTGTGCCCATATCTATAGAAAAGTGGGAATATTACCAATTAGTAAAAAATTAAATGGATTAAAATCATATTGCACAGTGATAAAATATTCCAAAGCATCAGTTTTAAAATAAAATTTAATAACTATAGTCATTAAACATAACCAAAGGAAATGCCTTTGTAGAAGTTATTTTTGAAAGCTGTATTTAATGGGGCACCTGAGTGGTTCAGTTGGTTAAGCATCCAACTTTTGATTTAGGCTCAGGTCCTGATGTCACAGTTTGTAAGATCAAGTCCCATGTTGGCCTCTGCACTGACAGCGTGGAATCTCTCTCTCTCCCTGTCTCTCTCTTTGCCCCTCCACACTTTCTTTCCCTCTCAAAATGAATAAATAAAGTTAAAAAAGAAAGCTTTATTTAATGTGGAAATGATATTTCCGTGTCCTTTTGTGTGTAATCTCTATATATGTATATTACATTTTATGCCATGCTTGATTTTGCTTTGAAAACTCAGAATGAAGTTGAGTAATTTGGATTAATAATATGACTATAATTCCACTTAAAAAGTAGATGGATGTTTGTTCTTGTGACCTGTTTTATCCTAATACTGATCTAGTATATCAGATCTTAGTATGTATAATTACCACTGATATTTAAATTTTGTGAGCTGTTTAAAAATTAGATCAGTTCAGTAATAAATGCCTGACAAATCGCAGCTTCATTGAACACTCCCCCATTCAGCATAACTTCACATGATCAGCTCTGATTCACCAACTATTATTAAAAGCAGCCTGTCCATTGAGTGGAAGCTTAGAGCCCTCAAAATCAAGAGTCAGAAGCCTAACCAACTGAGCCACTGAAGCGGGCCCTTCTTAGTAATATTAAAGATCAACAAAAGTATTTACAAAAAAGAAATTGAAAAATAATATTAGATACTATTAAAATACAGGTTTCTCCTGCTTTTCAAAAAATAAGCATTCCTGTGAAACCTTTTGTAAGGCAATATGGTGTAAAATGCAGAAGCAATTACAGTTAATTTGTAGGGAAAAACTCTTGCCCATTCTCAGACCTAAAAAGTAACCTTTTTAAGGCTTTTCTAATACCTTAGGACATACCTTGCACAAAATAAGTGGAGATAAAGCACAGATGCTCACAGACAGAGATCAAAGCTAGGGCAGCCTGATGCTCAGATGCAGAGTGTGGTTCCCAGGGCAGGCGCTTGGTGGGGCCACTGTGCTGGGGATGTGTGCTGACTCTCTCTATAAGGGCTGTCAGCTAAACATATTGTGAATGCTATTTTTGCTTTCCATGTTTTTCTGACAAATGTGCAAATCCTCTTTGAATTTCTTTCAGTTAGCAAAAAAAGATACTAATGTACATCTTTTGTAAAAGCAAAGTGGCATAATACGAACTTTTTTAAAAAAAAATTTAATGTTTATTTATTTTTGAGACAGAGAGAGACACAGCATGAGCAGGGAAGGGGCAGAGAGAGAGGGAGACACAGAATGTGAAGCAGGCTCCAGGCTCTGAGCTGTCAGCACAGAGCCTGACGCGGGGCTCGAACTCACAAACTGGGAGATCATGACCTGAGCCAAAGTCGGACGCCCAACTGACTGAGCCACCCAGGCGCCCCCGAACTTTTGAAATGTGGGGGATACCTGTACTTCATTCTCAAGCCAAAAGAGAGAATAAGAATTTTTCCTCTTGAACTCTAACAGGTTGGTCATTAAAACTTTACCCTTGGCCGGCACCCAAGAATTTCTGTTAATAATATTCAGGTAATTATGAATCCGATACAAGGACCTCAGTACTGCGTGGAAAGTTAGAATGCTGCACTTTTTCCAAGTGCTGCCTCCTTGTATGCAAGGAATTGTTTCCTGTCAAAATCAAAGGTGTAAGGGTGGAAAAATAATATTTGCTTATGAAATACTCACTATATATGTATATGAAATATTTACTACGTTAATAATTAATTCCAAATTTTAATTAGTAAAATTTCAATTAAGCTATAAGCTTATATTTAATGGGTTAAAATGTTATGGCTTTTCAACATTAAGGCATATATA
The DNA here is from genome assembly GCF_018350195.1 of Panthera tigris. Classification (NCBI taxonomy): domain Eukaryota; kingdom Metazoa; phylum Chordata; class Mammalia; order Carnivora; family Felidae; genus Panthera; species Panthera tigris. The sequence goes on along the minus strand of NC_056668.1, from coordinate 38,053,500 downwards.
CCTGTCTATCCTTTTAAACCAAAAATTTTTTGTTTGGATAAATGCAATTGATAGCATATCTTGCAATTTCCTCACCACTTAATTTTCTCTCTGTATGCTCACATTTGAATGTCAATGTTTCTGTATGCCTTAGAAAGAACTTTTCACATCATGAATCCATGTAACTACCTTATTCCTGTATGTGTTTATATTCTTCTTTACCCAAACTGTGAAATATGTCATTAAGCCACAACCAACCTGTGAAATCTGTCATTCCATCACTATAATTTATGGGAAAAGACTCCATGATCAATTAGACTATACTTAAACATGTAATCAACAGGATGACTGGTCACAGTACAAATTGAGAATCTTAAAAAACAACAACAAAAAAACCCCCCAAAAAACCAACTTGCTTTCAATTTAATGTCAGTTACTTTATGGTAAATACACACCAATATGTGATTAATATACTTAGATTTAGTTATCATGCTAATAATAAAAATTTGCTGCCAACAGTTTTTTATTTTTTTTTCTTATACTATAGTTATTATGCTTCAAAAAATGCCACTCATAACAAACCTACTATATATTTTCTTATTTTTTTTAATTTTTTTTAACGTTTATTTATTTTTGAGACAGAGAGAGACAGAGCATGAATGGGGGAGGGTCAGAGAGAGGGAGACACAGAATCTGAAACAGGCTCCAGTCTCTGAGCTGTCAGCCCAGAGCCCGACGCGGGGCTGGAACTCACGGACCGCGAGATCATGACCTGAGCCGAAGTCGGACGCTCAACCGACCGAGCCACCCAGGCGCCCCCAAACCTACTATATTAATAAGTTAAAATAAATTGAAAAGTTGCTTTCACATTACATTTGGTGATATTTCGGTGTTTCAATCTTAAATCTGCTAACTCATCTTATAAACTTAACATAATTGATTGGTGTATTTTTCAGTCTGCATTTGGATAATTGCTAAGGTATATGCCAATGACTTTTAAAATGTATAAATGTTAGTTATAGTATTAAATCACTACTTTTCAAGTTCCCATTATTAATATAAGTGCTGTCAGTAAATAATTTTAAGAGTGAAATGTGAATATACCTTGCAATTCTTATTTTGCAAGAAATGGGATTAGAAAATCAGGCCCTATAATTTACTAAATATGCCAACTTTCACAACATATTTAAATTCATGGAAAGAACATAGTAGAGTGCTAACTATGGCTGAAAGCTTAGTTAATAATTGCTAATTGTTGTTGTTACAATTATAATTAATATTTCCTGCAGCAAAGAGATGTTTCCTAAATAAGAAATAACTTAATTTTTTTTTTTAATATTCATTCATTTTTAACAGAGGGAGAGAGAGAGAAAGAGTGCGAGCAGGTGAGGAGCAGAGAGAGAGAGGGAGACATGGAATCCGAAGCAGGCTACAGGCTCTGAGCTGTCAACACAGAGCCTAACATGGGTCTCGAACCCATGAGCCGTGAGATCATGATCTGAGCTGAAGTTGGACACTTAACCAACTGAGCCACCCAGGTGCCCCAAGAAATAACTTTTAATCAAATTTGGTCTTTTAATTTTATCAATATACACCTTTATAAGTTCCTGAAATGCAGCATGTGAATCATCCTTGATTTGTTTGCTAGACGTAATAACATTTTCTATGGGTATGGAGCTCTTAAATGATAATCAAATGGTCTACCCACCACTTTTCCTTTTTATCCTGGTTGTTCATAAATGATATGGATGGAGACCTATTTCTTCTTGCCAGAGAACCAGGTTTGGCTCTGGTAGTTTCAAACTAAGAAACTTTTTTTTTTTTTCTTGCACTCAGAAACTTTGGCTCCAATTTCATCTTATTACCTTAGACAATAATTGACTTCATTGAAATGCAGCTTTCCCATTTACCTCCTTCCCAAATTAATGCCTGTGTTTCCCCAACACACATACATCATCTTCTAGATTTTTCAGGGCTCCAGCTTGTGTCTGTCAATGGTGTTACCAAATTTCTCTATTCTCTAAGGAAGATAACTAGCTGGGCATGCACTTTATCTCATCATATCTTTTGTTCTTACGAAATACCCTTTCCTCCTGGTGAGCTTATACTCATCTTCCAAGGTATAGTTCACAGATGGCCACTCTATATAAAGCCTCCTCAACCCTTCACTCTGAGACAGAATTGCTCTTGTCTTGGTTGTTCACGAGCACCTTTTAAATTGCTGAAATGTGCTTAACAGTTTATTAGAGATGGCTTATAGGTCTTTTTCTCCACTTTTTACTTTGAGTACATCTTGAGGCAGAAATGACCTTATTCATTTATGTATTCCTTATCACATTCTATTATAGGGTAGGCACTCAATTAATCTTTGAAAAATTGAAATCTGTTTCTTTTTGTGTATGTGTGATGTGCTGAGGTCTGTTATTAATAAATGATTGGCAGTGTCCTAGAAGGTTGCCAAAAGAATGATTTTGCAGGGAATAGAAATGTTTTGGCATTACCATCAGCATTATTATTACCATCAGTGTGGCAATTGTATGTTTTCACTGAAAAAAATTTGCATTATCCATGACAAAACAATGATTAAACACATAACATTTGACTAAAGCGAATCATGTTCACTATGTTGAAAAGCATTACGTATTATTTCCCTGATATTATTTCTTTTTATTACTTATAAACTTTCTCACCTCTTTTCTTTGTATTTTATTAGTTTTCACATGCTAGCAAATGAACCTTCAGACCTACATGGTCAGTAATGTCTGATAATCCCAAAGTGAATAATGGTTACAATCAATTTATCTAGACTACTCTCAGGTTACACTGTGACATCTAGAGAAAGGAGCATATGATGTTCTCTGGAGTCTTAATACTTATGGGGATATGTTGCAAAAAAAGGATTTGATAAAATACAACAACTTTCTTGATAAAAACCCTCAAAAAAGTAGGAATAGAAGGATCATACCTGAAGATTATAAAGGCCATATATGAAAGACCCACCGCTAATATCATCCTCAATGGGGAAAAACTGAGAGCTTTCCCCCTAAGGTCAAGAACACGATGAGGATGTCCACTCTCACCACTGTTATTCAACACAGTTTTGGAAGTCCTAGCCTCAGGAATCAGACAACACGAAGAAATAAAAGACAACCAAATCAGCAAAGAGGAAGTCAAAGTTTCACTCTTCACAGATAACAAGATACTCTATGTGGAAAACCCAAAAGACTCCACCAAAAAACTGCTAGAACTGATATATGAATTCTGTAAAGTCACAAGATATAAAATCAATGTACAGAAATCGGTTGCATTTCTATACACTAATAATGAAGCAACAGAAAGAGAAATCAAGGATTCAATCCTATTTACAATTGCACCAAAAAACATAAAATACCTAGGAATAAACCTAACCAAAGAGGTGAAAAATCTACATACTGAAAAGTATAAAAAGCTTATGAAAGAAATTGAAGAAGACACACACACACACAAAATGGAAAAGTATTCCATGCTCATGTATTGTAAGAACAAATATTGTTAAAATGTCAATACCACTCAGAGCAACCTACATATTCTATGTAATCCCTATCAAAACAACACCAGAATTATTCAGAGAGCTAGAACAAATGATCCTAACACTAGTATGGAATTTCAAAAGATACCAAGTAGCCACAGCAATCCTGAAAAACAAAACCAAACTGCAGGCATCACAATTCCAGACTTCAAGCCATATTACAAAGCTATAATCATCAAGACAGTATGGTACTGGCAGAAGAACAGACACTCAGATCAATGGAACAGAATAGAGAACCCAGAAATGGACCCACAAACAAACTTATCGCCAACTGATATTTGACAAAGCAGGAAAAAATATCCAATGGGAGAAAAAAAAAAAGTCTCTTCAGCAAATGGTGTTGGGAAAACTGGACAGTGACATGCAGAAGAATGAATGTGGACCACTTTCTTGCACAATACACAAAAATAAGCTCAAAATGGATGAAAGACCTAAATGTAGGACAGGAAGCCATTAAAATCCTAGAGGAGGAAGCAGGAAACAACCTCTTTGACCTTGGCCGCAGCAACTTCTTACTTGATATATGTCCAGAGGTAAGGGAAACAAAAGCAAAAATGAACTATCAGGAACTCATCAAAATAAAAATCTTCTGCATATCAAAGGAAACAATCAGCAAAACTAAAAGGCAATGGACAGAATGGGAGAAGATATGTGTAAACGACATATCAGATAAAGGGTTAGTAGCCAAAATCTATAAAGAATTTATCAAACTCAACACCCCAAAAACAAATAATCCAGTGAAGAAGTGGGCAAAAGACATGGATAGACACTTTTCCAAAGAAGACATCCAGATAACCTACAGACAAATGAAAAAATGCTCAACATCACTCATCATTAGGGAAATCGAAATCAAAACCACAATGAGCTAGCACCTCACACCTGTCAGGATGGCTAAAATTAACAACTCAGGCAACAACAGATGTTGGCGAGGATGAGGAGAAAGAGGAAGCCTTTTGCACTGCTGGTGAGAATGCAAACAGGTGGAGCCACTCTGGAAAACAGAATGGAGGTACCTCAAAAAATTGAAAATAGAACTACCCTATGACCCAGCAATTGCACTACTAGATATTTATCCAAAGGATACAGGAGTGGTGACTCAAAGAGACACATGAACCCCAATATTTATAGCAGTAGTATCCACAACAGCCAGAGTATGGCAAAAGCCCAAATGTTTATGGACTGATGAATGGTTAAAGCAGATGTGCTATATATATACAATGGAATATTACTCAGTGATCAAAAAGAATGAAATCTTGTTATTTGCAACAACATGGATGGAACTAGAGTATATTATGCTAAGTGAAATAAGTCAGTCAGAGAAAGACAAATATCACGATTTCACTTATATGTGAATTTAAGATACAAAACAGATGAACATAAGGGAATGGAAGCAAAAATAATATAAAAACAGAGAGGGAGACAAACCTTAAAAGACTCTTAAATACAGAGAACAGGGGCACCTGGGTGGCTTAGCTGGTTAAGCGTCCGACTGTGGTTCAGGTCATGATCTCATGATTCATGGGTTCGTAGACTCTGTGATGACAACTCAGAGCCTGGAGCCTGCTTCAGATTCTGTATCTCCCTCTCTCTCTGCCTCTCCCCAGCTCATCTGTGTCTCTGTCTCTCTCACTCTCAAAAATAAATAAATATTAAAAAGAGAGAGAGAGAGAGAGAACAAACTAAGGGTTGCTGGCAGGGTATTGGGTGGAGGGGATGAGCTAAATGCGTGAGAGGCATTAAGGAAGACACTTATTGAGATGACCACTGGGTGTTATATGTAAGTGACGAATCACTAAATTCTATTCCTGAAGTCATTATTACATTATATGTTAATTAACTTGGGTTTAAATTAAAAAAAAAAATCTCATGAGGAAATGCAACACAAATTTCAAAAAAGCAAAATAATCTATGTTAAATTACTCTACCGAAAATCAATACAGCATTAGTCATAATCATTATCAATGTTAGTCACAAGCATTTTCAAAGTATTTTAAAGCCATCATTATATTGGTATTTTTAATGAAACCTTAAATCATGAATTATAAATTTAAATGAGAATTAAAGGTATACTTAATGCATTTATTACTGGTTGTCATAATGAAGTAGTTAAGAGCTCAGTCAACAAAGCAATAAGTTTAATCTCAATTTCTTTTTTTTAATAAAAAAATTTTTAATGTTTATTTATTTTTGAGAGAGATAGAGAGACAGAGTGTGAGCAAGAGAGGGCAGAGAGAGTGGGAGACACATTATCCAAAGCAGGCTCCAGACTCTGAGCTGTCAGCACAGAACCCGTTGGGGGGCTCAAACCCAGCAACTGTGAGATCATGACCTGAGCTGAAGATGGACAATAAACTGAGCCACCCAGGCACTCCTAAATTCTTTTAATGTTTATTTATATTTTAGAGAGAGAGAGACAGAGCACAAGCGGGGGAATGGCAGAGAGAGAGAAGGGGACACAGAATCTGAAACAGGCTCCAGGCTCTGAGCTGTCAGCACAGACCCTGACGTGGGACTCGAACTCAGGAATGGTGAGATCATGACCTGAGACAAAGTTGGATGCTTAACCGACTGTGCCACCCAGGCACCCCTAAGATCAATTTTGTACTAGCTATGTGAACGTGGTGATTATTCTTCAATATTTTTGCACTTTAATTTCCACCATATTTTAGATGAATGAAGTTAAGACAAAGCAATTGTAAGAGTGCTTGCTACATCGTAAGCACTCAAAACAGTTGACTTATTACCCTGCTTTGCTTTCATTTAATCAACTGCCTTTTGACCCTATTAAAATCAATTCTTTAATATAAACTATTCTGTGACACCATTGCCTATTCTAAAGATTAGTTACAAAATAAATTGCCAAAGAAGCATTTTATAAATGATATATAAGCATAATTGAAAGTATTGAAATACTTATTGAAATATTGAAAAAGTATTGAAATATATTTCAATATTTTGAATTCAAAAAACCCTCATAATAGGACCACTACCACTTTTCAAAGATCTTTTACAGAAAGGTTGTTTAAGGTAGCTGCTAGTCTTGTGAAATCCAAGAATTATGTTAAAGATAAATAAATAGATATCTACAAAGTGAATAGGTCACTTTGACTTATTAGAAGCCCTTCTTTCAGTCTTGCTTAAAACAATTAGTGGTTTTTAATGTTTATATTTATTTTTGAGACAGAAAGAGACAGAGCATGAGCAGGGGAGGGACAGAGAGAGAAGGAGACACAGAATCCAAAGCAGGCTTCAGGCTCTGAGCTGTCAGCACAGAGCCTGAGGCAGGGCTCGAACCCATGAACCATGAGATCATGACCTGAGCTAAAGCCAGAGGCTTAACTGACTGAGCCACCCAGGTGCCCCAACAATTAGTGGTTTTTAAATGATATATATGTATCACCTCTATCATAGTGGAATAATTAAATGGCATTTTGGAAATCAGACATGTCATATAAATACATTGCAAACATGATTCAGTGAGTATATGTGGTTCCATTCTGGAGGTTCTCATATATACTGGCCCTTTGTGACTTAAAAAAATTTACATCCCTTCTGTCTGTATAAATGCTTCCAATTCTTTTGATTCTCCTTCTGAAAAATAAATTCCATTACAATTATGATCTTTTAAAAATCAAAACATATTGTAATTATTGGCTCAAACCCTTAGTTTGTACCAGCTCTGGTGACTAAACATTAAAAACAACACAACAAAACACTTTGGAGGTGTAAACATAATCTCCAAGTAGACTGGATTATAAGATAGGTTTATATATCTCCCACCCTTTCTTTATAAGAAGATTTCTTAGTTTTAAAAGCAATTAGATAAATAGCTTTAGTATTCAAATTTCAGGCTTTAAATGCTGAAGGCTTTTTGATGCAGTCAGTTGAATCACTTATTTTTGAGAAGCTATCCTGTACCATCACTGTACCAAGTTCTATAAGATTTGAAAATCTTCATCAGTAATAGTATAAGGCAAAACAAAACTATAAGAGTGAGCTGATTTGTTTAGAGGTTAATCTAACTTTAACTTTGGGTGTATTTTTAGCACACTGGTAACAGCAAATCAAAAACTCTGAGGATAGGGAATCATTTCGGTGGGAGGGCAGCCGTATCCCAGGCAAGAAAGATCCTGGGTATACAGCAGTCACAATTTTTTTAAATTTTTCATTTGGAATGAACGAACTTTTGGCACAACTAAATTTTCAGAATGATTATCCATTATTAACTTTATGTGCTAAGGATCTTTCTCTCCTTTTTGATTCTATGCTATGTTTTTCATAACCTGTTATTTAATATTTCAAACAAGGACGCAAAATGGGAGCTTTTATTCCTTTCTATATATTTGGTGGAAGAATTATTGGTGGACTCTGTGTGCAGTTCCAGCTATGACAGTAACATCTTTCACCAGGTTTACATATTTTTTCCCACTATATGGTCTACCATTTATTTTAAAATTATATAAAATGTTAGGTTATTTAGTTAGTTCTTATTTTTTTTAATTTTTCAAGATTTTTTAAAGGTTATTTATTTTGAGAGAGAGAGAGAGAGAGAGAGGACAAAGTGTATGTGTGAGCCAGGGAGGGGCAGAAAGAGAGAGGGGGAGAGAGAGAGAGAAACCCAAGCAGCCTCCACACCGGCAGTATGGAGCCTGATGCAGGACTTGAACTCACAAACTGTGAGATCATGACCGGAGCTGAAAGCAAGAGTCAGATGCTTAACTAACTGAGCCACCCAGGCATCCCTATTTTGGTCAATTTTAAAAGACATTTATCTTTTTTTTGCCAATTTGCAGAGATGTATCAGGTATATAAATTTAACCCAAAATACCAAGAATTAATGCCTCAATCTATCATGTACTGTTCTCCATGTGTAAAGACCAGAACAAAGTATGATATTTCAATTGAAGAAGTAAAGTTAAATATATTATGATATTTTTAATATTCAACATATGTCTAACACTATTCATTGAGTACTTGCATGGACTCAGTGCATGGAGGGTTAGGTGATAACATTTCCCTAATGTCTCTCAGAGTATAGAAATACAGAGTTGATGTATTATAAAACAAGTATTAGGGAATCATTCTTTACAATGAAGTGAATCTAAAACAATTTCGCTATCTGGTAAGCAAAGGATAAGGCTTCTCACCAACTGGGCACTCTAGTTAGAGTGGAGATGGAAAGTGGAGGGTGGGAGAAAGCCAATTGTAAAAGCATGGAGGATATTAAGGAACGTGGTATCAATGAAAACAAACAAAAAAATTCAATTGAAATGTTTAAAAAGGGACACAAATATATTTAATCATAATGTAGATAAGTAGTTTTGAAAACAGGAAGTTGACTTAACCTGAATTTTACTTATTTTCAAACTCAGGCAGGCTGAGAAAAATGAGAGCAAACCAAGAAAGCTTTTACATACATGCTACTCTTGCTTTTTTTTTTTCCACTTCTCATTTGGGGCTTTTTTGTTTACTAGATTATTACTTATCCTAAAGTAGCTTCAAATTAAATTCCACTACTAACAAAGCAACAGGACAAGAGAAATCTTAGCGATAAGATAGAACTTCAATTATCCTAGAGAGTATTCTACAGTGTATAATTAGTTTGATCAGCATAAAATAAGCCTTGAAGTCTCCTAAATAATAACCTACAGTTGAGTTACCTTGACTTTTTAAGCTGACATTGCTGGTATGTTTGGGCTCTTTATTCCATGTATTTTACAATGCTGTTCATTTGTGTCTGCTCTGAGTTAACAAAATTCAGCGATTCTAATTGAGTTATTTATCACCACTGGGAATTTTAAAAGCCAATCAATATTTCTCTTAAAATGGCCAACAAAGTTTATATAAACAGAATGCAAAAAAAATCAAGCCTTTTGGATTGTAGTTATTCAATCTAACATCACTGAACACAGAAATTCAGAGTTGACTGACAGTAATGATTTAAAATAAGTCTATCCAACAGTGACTGAAGAGGTGGTCCTAGTCAAGGGAATGTCCCCTTGAAATCTGAGATATTTATTGAAAATAATTACTTTGCAAATTTGAGCATATACATTTTCAAAAATATGTCTTACATTTAATGTAAGATTTTATTGACTCCACAAAAAACCTATTAGAAGTAATTAATGAATTCAGTAAAGTTGCAAGATAAAAAATTAATTCACAGAAATCAGTTACATTTCTTACACTAATAACAAAGTAGCAGAAAAAGAAATTAAGAAACAATTCCATTTACAATTAAACTGAAAAGAATGAAAAACCTAGGAAATAAATGTAACGAAGAGGTAAAACACCAGTAATCTGAAACTGTAAAACACTGATGAAAGAATTTGAAGATGACCCAAATGGAAAGATATTCCATGCTCATGAATTAGAAGAATTAATATTGTTAAAATGTGCATACTATCCAAAGCAATCTACAGATTCAATACAATTCTTATTAAAGTACCAATAGCATTTTTAATAGAACTAGAACAAATAATCCTAACATTTGTGTGGAACCACAAAAGATCCCAAACAGTCAAAGCAATCTTGAAAAAGAAGAACTAGGTTGGAGGTACCACAATTCCAGATTTCAAGATATACTACAAAGCTGTAGTCAAAATAGCATGGAACTGGCACAAAAATAGACACATAGCTCAACGGAACAGAATAGAGAACCCAGAAATAAGACCACTTGTCTATGGTTAAAGAATAGGCAAGAATTTACAATGGGTAAAAGTCTCTTCAATAATTGGTGCTGAGAAAACTGGAGAGCTACATGCAAAAGAATGAAACTGGGCCAATATCTTATACCACACACAAAAATAAACTCAAAATGGGTCAAGTCCTAAGTGTGAGACCTGCAACCATAAAATTCCTAGAAGAAAATCTAGGCAGTAATTTTTTTCACATTGGTCGTAGCAATATTTTTTCTAGATATGTCTCCTAAAGCAAAGGAAACAAAAACAAAACTAAACTACTAGAACACTACACAACAAGTAAAAGCCTTGCACCATAAAGAAAACCATCAACAAAACAATGAGTCAACATATGGAATGGGAAAAGATATTTGCAAATTATATATTTGATAAGGGGTTAATATCCAAAATATATAAATAACTTACACAACACAAGACCCAAACCCCAAAATAATCCAATTAAAAATAGGCAGAGGACCTGAATAGACATTTTTCCAAAGAAGACATACAGATGGCCAAAAGACACATGAAAAGATGCTCCGCATCATTCTAATCAGGGAAATGTGAATCAAAGCCATGATGAGATACCTCCTAGTACACCTATCAGAATGGATAGAATCAAAGAGAAGAAATAACAAGTATTGTAGAGGATGTGGAGAAAAAGAAAACTTCATGCACTATTGTTGGAAATGTAGGTTGGTGCAGCAACTGTGAAAAACAGTATAGATGTTCTTCAAAAATTAAAAATAGAAAAACCATACTAGGTATTTACCCAAAGAAAACAAAAACACTAATTCAAAAAGATGTATGCACCCTTGTTTATTGCAGCATTATTTACAACAGCCAAGATATGGAAACAACCCAAGTGTTCATCAATAGATGAATGGATAAAGATGTTGTGTATATACACAATAGAATATTACTCAGCCGTAAAAGAATGAGATCTTGCCATTTCCAACAACATGGCTTGAATTAGAGGATACTATGCTAAGTGAAATATATCAGACAAAGATAAATGCCATATGATATGTTTATATGTGGAATCAAACAAACAAACAAACAAACAAACAAGTAAACAAAAAGAAAAAGAAAAAAAAAAGAAAGAAGAAAAGCCAGAAACAGACCTATAAATACAGAGAATAAAATGATGGTTGCTGGAGGGGAAGGAGGTGGAGGCATGGGCAAAATTGGTGAAGGGGAATTGGAGATACTGGCTTCTAGTTATGGAATTAATAAGTCACAAGAATAAAAGGTACAGCATAGGGAATATGGTCAATGCTATTATAAGTGTTGTATGGTGACAGACAGCAGATACATTTCTGGTGAGCATAACATAACTTATCAACTTGTCAAATCACTATATGGTGCCCCTGAAAATAAAGTAACATTGTGTATTACCAATACTTCAAAATAAAAGTAAGATTTTATTGACAATTGGTGCCAAAGAGTATCTGTGAACTAACAGTTTGCCATGTGAATGGATTCATTACATGCCCATATAGTTTGAAATTAGACTGAATGATGAAATATTAGGCAGTTTTAGGCAGCTTTATATGTAGTGACTAGGATAATTACAATGTATTATTTTAACTATTAATTATGAGCTTATGAATTGAGAAAGGATCAGTTTCAAATAGATTTGTAGTTGCTCAAGTATTAATTTTTCAAAACTCTTAATTCTCTAGAGATCTTTTTAATCTTTTACTAACTTTTGACTTCCCTTGTGACACTTGCTTAGTTAACCTATTTTTCCCTTCTCACACCCCCAGCCATCAAATCATCCATTTCCATAATGCTTTCATGAATACATGAGAATCCCTTAGCTTATTATCTGACCTTGTCATCGTATATTTTATTTATTCATTCATTTATGAAAATAGAATTTCATTTTTGCATTCTTTGCTGTTTTCTGTCTTCACCCTTGTGAAGAATTTGCTTACCAATGACTATTTAATCATCAAATGTTAATCACTGTTCATCTTCTTTAAACCTCTTCAAAACCTTACTCCTTTTTAAAATTCTTATGACCTTGGGCTTGCTATCTAACTCCTCTGAATTTCAATGTTTTCACTTGTAGAAAAAGTTGATACTCAATCTTTAGAGGTGTTGAAGAAATAACTGAAATAATATGTATAAAGTAGCTACTGCATAAAAGAAGCTCAATAATGGTATATATTATACATACTGTTTGCTACCATATCCTTCTTATTGTCCTCTCCATCTTTCATCTCTCTTCTATTCAGCAATCAAACTTACTTGTGGCTAGTAATTTAAAAATAATAGCTCAAAGCTCAAATCTCCTCAATATTCCTCACTTCCAATAATACATATCCAATCTTTCTTTTTAGTTCATACATAAACTATTGCTCCATACACTCAGTAACACCAGGTATGTTTCATATCTTCTTCAACTTGCACCTATTATTTTGTATTTGCTCGGATACAACCTTTTTCATAAAGTCTTGATTGAGCATCCCAGTAAGAAATGAGTATCTCCGTTGTCTGATTGCCTAGAGTACCCAGCAATATCCCCAAGGCACTTTTGCCCAAACGTGCTTCATATTCTAATATCCTTTCCTCCTCCAGCTCCAGAAATCTTCAAAGTTTACTTTTATATGCCTCATATCATTTAACACAATTTCTAGAAGAGAGTAGGTACTCTGATATGTTGTAAAATATACAAACCTCTACTATACATGTATATTAGTTATTAAAATATAATTCTACTATAAATAACATAATTTTAATTTATGTATTTATAATAAGAAAACTAAAAAGCTAAATCTGGTAAGTCATATATTTCAGTGTGATTCTTGGTCACAGTACGTGAATAAATTTCTCAGCATTCCAAAGCACATGTGTGTTTATTGTATATTATTTCAAAAGTGCGATATATTAAAATTATGATTCTAGAGAAACTATATAGATTCTATAGAAAACTATAGACTCTAGGATCTTGCTATGTATATATTAGCTTTTAGGCTTGGGGAGATAAAATATGTAAAGATGCAGAGAATTCTAGCACATGGAAGGCAGTGTTGGTTAGTAAATAATGCATTAAGATCATTGGGGGAAAAACTTTTCCATCAGATAGATTAGAATTCAATTCATACTCTGATACTCACTAGCTTTAAGATACTCAGTGAGTTATCTAACCTTTCACACTTCCCTCATATATACAATATGGATAAAAAAGATTACGTAAGGAAAAAGGAGTCTACAATGCTCTTAGCACCATGTTCAGTCTATAATAGTTATATTTGCTACTGCTGCTATTATTACTAAAGCCAAATTTCCAACTGTGCCTAAGAACAAACCACCTCTAGAAAGTCACTTGAAGCATGGGACAGAGGGCATGTCTGCCTCACAGACATTTTCTGTTCAATTCTTTTTTTTAACTATTGAAAGTTCACTATCAGACTCACCTGGGGCCATGAATCTTTATCTCTGAGGTTCATTACTCAGGAGTTCCCTCCTACCACAGGTGAAGTGATCACATGTAATTGTGCACAGATTTTTTGCAGAAATCAGGTTTAGCAAGAAATTAAGGACTGGGAAGCATATGTCCTGGAGGACTGGTCATGAGAAATAGATGGGAGTTGGAAACATGTAAATAGACAATTACTCTTCATTGTAGCTTCACCCAGAAGAAGGGTGCAAGAACTGCTTGTTGTGAGCCGGATGGGGCTATGAGTCCATGGGCAGATCCAAGCTATTTCTGTCTTCATGGCCCTGTGTTTACAGAAGCAGTACAAAAATATAGAACACAGAGCAAATGAAGGTCTGGATTCTAATCATTGCCTAGTAGTCGGCTATCTTTATAACTTAATCTCATTTATCCTGCTAATCTGTCAAATAATTGGCCTGGACCATATGAGCTTCGAAATCCCTTTCAACATTAGAGCTTGTTCGCTCTCTGATTATACTGTCTTCAGAAATGACAGAAATCCTTAATGATACTTATACTCACATTCTAAAAGCCTTTCTCTTTTAATCCTATGAATATTTGTTCCCTGTATTAAATTTGGAGACTATAAACACGAATATGTGTCACTGGAGAGACCAGGAGGAATTTGCCTTTCTGTGTTTTTATAAGGTCCTTCAGTTGTACTTTTGTCATGCTCTTTATAGTTTATTCTTCTTATTATACATGCTGGGGGCTCTTTAATTTCATCCTTGGGTTGTATACACACATTAGTGGTATTTTTAGAAGCACTTTATGAGTACAAAATCTATTCCCTGTGCCCTCATCAATTTGAAATTACCATTTTAAGGCTGATTAAATAAGGATTAGTGCCAATGTTCTACTTATTAGGCTGTGTCTTCAACTGGAACTGATGATGTAGTATTTGTCAATAACTAGTTCACAGCCTTAAATTCCACAAAATGAAACCTTTGCATCAGAGTCCATCTGTCTGAAAATTTTGAGGCAAGCTTCCATGAAGAGGAAAGCCATCTATTACATGATGATATAAGCGTAAAGTGGCATGTATCACAGCTGTTTGATTATATCAGAATCCAACAGTGATGGATTGAATTCCCCTTGCCTTAGCATGATGATGGATTACTTTAGGAGGATATGTAAGAATGGTAGATTCTTGGCAGAAATTAATTAACATCATAATGAAAAGATGCTGGCATTGATCTCTACCGTGATCTGAGATTGATCCAAGGAGTGGGTAAAATATCCACTAAACTTTCTGAAAGTATAAATGATCAGTCATTCATCTGAGGTTTTTGTTCAATGACAACTAGTTCATTATCATGCAGCAATTGTAAGGTTCAAAGTTCCTATTACTGCCACATATTAGATACAGGCACACATATACATACAGAGATTTCATATGGATAAACACACTGTTCTTCATGTGCAGTTCACAATATACACTTGATAGTGTGTCTTTAGGAATGATGCTGGATAAGTGAAGGACATGAAAGGATGCCATGGTAGATACGTTATGAAGTAGATGAAAAAGGCACTAGATGTGAGACAAGATGATATCAAGTCTTTACACCTGAAGAGAAGCATATTACTCATCTCTCTGAGTGTCAGTTTCTCCCATGTAAAGACTGCCATTTGCTCTGCCCATTCACTGGATGGGCATGAAGATAAAATACAGTAATATGGTTTAAAGCCCATAGTAAATCTAATGCATTATTAAGTCATGTGTATAGAAAACATGTTTTTTAAAATTGTTTATTCATTTATTTTGAGAGAGTGTGCAAGCTCATGAGTGGGGGAGGGGCAGAGAGCGAGAAGGAGAGAATCTCAAGCAGGTCCTGCACTGTCAGTACAGAGCCCAATGTGGAACTCAATCTCACAAACTGTGAGATATTGACCTGAGCCAAAATCAGGAGTCAGAAGCTCAACTGACAGAATCACCCAGATGCCCCAGAAAGAATATAGTTTTTATCCTTTCTTTCTTACACAGGATAATGATTAGATGAATGAAGGACAAAAAACAGAAAAGCAAAAGTAAAATAACACATTCTGATTATTTATAGTAAGATTCTAGTTTCTTTAAATGAAGATAAATGGTTTAATATTTCCTAAATCTCAACCTTTCATAGCTAAAAATGCAAAAAGAAAGAGAAGCCAAGTGATAACATTAAAATACTTTAAATAAATTTTCCTTTTAGTTTAAAAAAAAATTAAAGAAATTTTCCTTTTAAAAGGAAGGGTTGAGAAGATAATTGAAAAAGTTAGTGGATTATTGTTTCTTCGATGAGAAGAAAGTCCTTAAGAAATCTAGTCCACTTGTAGTTATATTAATTTGGAAGATACATTTCAAAATATGCAGGGAACTTTTAAAACCTGTCTTTAAGTATACTGCTTGAAATTCAACTGCTCAAGGTGAAATGAAATCAGACCACAGCCATGTCCAGAGGAAATACAGAAAGTACTAATAAAACTAAAATTGATCTGCCTGGGAGACAGGTGCTGAGCCAGTGAAAAGAGGTTAATGACTGACAACAGTGCACAGCCCCTCTTTGTTTCTCCCGAAAAAAGAATGAATATATATTTTAGTTCAGTAACAGCAAGTGAATTCCTAAGGGAATTATCCAAGAAGGCTGATAGAGTCCTGCAAGCTGACACATGAGTTTGTTCTTAGAATTGATGAAAAACAAAGGTTTATAGGAGGAGACCTGGAAAAAAATGAAAAGGAGAAGTCATTGAAAAATGCTTTGTTTGCAACATTACATAGTTGAACAAGTACCCAAAGACAGGAACCACAGATCTTGTCTCCCGTACTCCCCAAGAGAAAGTACTGTCAGCAGTGCTGTTGGGGGAAATGTAGTCTGGGAATTGAGTTTCAGCATGATTTAGTCTCAAGAGTGGGACACTTCTACTCCTTTACACATTGGGATTAAAACATGTTTCGGATCCATATGTGGCAGACATTGGGCTAGGTGCTAAGGATATAAAAATGAAAAATATATCATCTTTGACATTAAGAAAAGGTACCATCTATTAGGGTGAAGGACATAATGAAAATAATTAAAACAATGTAATTAGTGACACAGAATACAATATAACCTGGAACATAAATAGGGCTTTTCTTAACTCTGCTTATATAAGCTAGTACAAACAAACAAAATGACCATCAAAAAAAGTAACAACAAAAGCAAACAAACACTGCCAAAGAGAGGCCAGAAATCTAGGTGGTTCTGAAGAAAATAGTTCCTTGAAAACAATAAATTTGAAATGTAAGAGAGCAAGAACCGTCAAGGGTCACATGCAAATTATACAGAAGGGATAATGTGACTGAACACCTTTGCCGGAATTAATTGCAAAATGTCACAATCTAAAGTGCCTTTGCTGATCTTGATGCTGGTGTTGATGACATTTACACCAAACTAAAATTCTATACAAAATAGCAAACCTAGAAAAAAAGTAATGCCTCAAGTTTTTGGATGGTATGATATGGTTCATTATTTGATACGGAATGTAGAGACTACAACTTATTTTGCAAAAAATGAATGAAGATTCCTGTAATCTTTTTCATTTCTTCTTCAATCAATATTCAGTTTCAAAATAAAGGTTGCCTGAAAGAACTCCATTGAGCAAAATCCAGTTAATTTAAAACCTTTTTGTCCTAAATTATGTTCTTATATTTCCTAGGGTAATTTGTCACAGAGTTTTATAGTAGTCATCAAGATAATTAAGTTCTGAAACAGGTTCTAACAGCAGGGAGCGTCAGAACATAAATTAAAAGGTTTTTAAATAACCACATTTTATTTAAATCCCCAACTGTACACTCTTAAACAAATTTACCTTTGTAGCATTAACAGACTTATATTGCTACATTTTAATGAAAAATCAAAATTGAAAGCCTTTAATCATAATTGCTTTTAATTCTAAGTGAAAGTTTGAATTACAATAGTAGCCATTGAAAAGGAAGGGTGTTTGAAGTTGTTTCCTGCTGACAGTTTTAATTTGACTTGCTTTTAATTTTTTCTGGCTGCTCTAAGATTTCAGCTGACGTTGCTTCAATTTTAAGTCACATTTCTGCTTAAATAAATTTAAATACATAAATAGAAGATGTGAGGATAACAACTAAAGAAAACAGAAATGGAAAAATTGACACAATTAAATACAGAATATGAAGTAATATGAACAACAGACTCATGAAAATCGCTGAGGCTAATGCATAATAAATGAATACAAAGAAAGAATTCTGAAAGAGAAGTAGAGAAATCTCATAGGGATATGCTTTAGATAAAAATAAATAAATAAATAAATAAATAAATAAATTAAACAGATTCAAATACATAGTAACCTGGGAATAAAGGTTTAAAAAGTTAGTATAAATTAGCCAAAGAAGAAAAAGGTGTAGAAAGATCTTATTTTGTACAAATACAATGACTTTAATTGGGATCTGTGAGATGATCTAAAATTGGAACTATTCAAATAAATGAAAACAAAATAGTCCTGTGGAGCAAAGAAACATCATATCTTATATGATGTTATAGAACTCAGATATTCTGAGAAATAATTTATATGAGTTAATGTGTCATGGCAAATAAAATGTGTCATTTTCAATATTTTTAATATAAATGCCTTTCTGATAAAGATGTTCCTCCAGTCAAAATGAAAATAAATGCATATGTAATTAATGTAATGCTTTTAGTCATATTTAAAAAATAGTATTTCCAAATATTGAGTAAAGATATCATTGTCACACAATCTGATCTCTTCTGTGTCTCATTTGAGAGAAAATGACATATACATATACACAGTATACTGATTACTTATTTCCATTCATTATGGAAGGAGAATAGGTGGATGGATGATAGATTAAATAGATATAGAGATATACATGTAAACACACACATATATATGTTTACATACACAAATATATATGTATATACATTATAATGTGTATATGTATATATAAATATGGAGGCAGTGATGTCTAGAGCATTTATTTGTTTCTATACTTATATCTCCATGTCCTTTAATTCAAAGTTAAGAGATATCACTATAATTGCTATTTCCCCCCCTAATCTAACTATCCTCTCATTCTGTCTTAGAGGCTTTTATGGGGGGAAAACAAAACAAAACAAAACAAAAAACCCCAGCAATTTTGAGTTGTGGCCTTGGCATTTTATAGGATGAAAACTTTGATCTGACCGAGAGTCTAAACATTTAGATAAGGACCTGAACATAGGATTTCCACACCCAGTTCCCACTTTGCTTTTCCCAGGACACCATTTAAAATAACCACCTACAGTTGAACCCACGAAAAGTTAGTGACCTTTGCCCGAACCACCTGATAAGTAATAGGTGCTTGCTGTCCAGCTCTATCTTTTGCTTACTTGTGATCTGGGACAGGAGACTGGTCATTGTGCCTCCCCACATCCCACACATGTTTCTAGGATTTGTAAATAATAAATCTTGTGACTTTACATCCTTTGTATGAGTGTTAACCGTTAACTGTGCCTTCAGTCAAAATGATGCCAGGTTCTTACTTTTACTTTACTTCCCTCCCAAAGTGGGAGCTTGGAAACTCTGTGTGGGTGGCTGGTGTCTCGTCATTCAGCAAGTCATAATCTGCATATTCTTAATTTAATACATCAGATACAGGCCCTCTACCACAGAAGTAAATTGAATTAGAGTGACAAGATTAATCTTTATGATTCTGTAGAGTCAACCCAAAATAATCTATGTTAATAGAATACAGCAGTGATGCAGATGGATGAAAAATTTCACAATAATTCATTTGATTCAGAAGCTTGTATTTGTATTTGGCTACATGTGGTATTCCAAGAATTAACAGTATTTCAAAGAAAAACTACACAGTATACAGTGAATCACAAAGAGCTTAGAAAACTGCCTTACTTTAGCATCCTAATTCCTAACCAACTCTTTCAGGATGCACATTCGAAGTTCAAAGTTCCAAGAACCTCAAAGAGATAAAAAGCATAAACATTCTTGCTATCAAGTCTCTCTGGGAGCGGATAAAATACTTCCCTTCACTAGTTTTAGAGACTGTAGCATTGGTTGGGTGTCACTCATTCACTAACTCATTATATCATGCTACAAATATTTAATGAGCACTTGCTCTATTGCAAGGCACTAAGAAACAAGATAGACATGGCCCCTAGCCTAATGGAGTTTACATAGATGCAGCACTTAATTCCTTAGGACCCAGCTAGCTCATCTGACAATGTCTAAGTTAATCTATGATTGTCAAAGTTTCTTTTGCATCTAGAATTTTTTGTTGCTGTGGAGAAGTAGGTTATGTGTTGGCATTCAAGCATATAAGGAAGCTTAAAATGGCAAATGAAATTCTAAGTCAGCACCAACGAAGCAATAATTTATATTCAAAAGTAGAAAAATTAAATCAAATAAGCTTTATTGTCCAATAGGATTGCACCAAGACTTAAGCATTGCTATTACCTTTATGATTTTGCCAATATATTTCCAAATGAAAATATTTTTATTTCATTCTATCTGGGGAAATAACTAGCCTCTTTTTTTTTTTTTTTGGCTTAAAAAATACATTATTTTCTTACAGTTCTTTCTTATGGTCAGAAGACCAATATCCGTTTCACTGGGTTGAAATCAAGGTGTTGGCAGGCCCTGCTCCTTCTGGAGACTCTATAGAAGAAATCAGTTTCCTTGTGTTTTACAACTTCTAGAGATGCATTCTCGGTATGTGGCCTCCTTCCTCCATCTTTAAAGTCAACAGTGTAGGTGCCTTGGTTGTTCAGTCATTTAAGCATCCGATTTGGCTTAGGTCATGATCTCATGGTTCATGGTCTCAAGTCCCACTTCAGGTGAGCTTGAGCCCCATTTCTCTCTCTCTCTGCCCCTTGCTCACTTGCACCCTCTCTCTTTCTCAAAAACAAATAAAGCCAACAGTGTAACATCCTCAATCTCCCTGCCTCCATTTTCACATCACCTTCTCTCTTATGAGGACCTTTATGATTACACCTAGCACACCCACATAATTCAGGGTAATCTCTCCATTTCAAGGTCAAGATTAGCAATCTCAGTTCCACACTTAAATCCCCCTTACCATGTAACAGAACATATTCAAAAGTTGTGAGGATTAGGACATGGAGATCTTGGAGTGGGAGGGGCACTATTTTTCCTATGATACTCTTGTTTCCACATTTTGAATAATTTTTCATAATCTCAGCCTGTACATTTTGTTTTTCATTTTTTCACCAATCTTTTCACTTAGCACATACTGTATACATCTACCTCATTTTTTTAGTAGACACATAATATAACTAGCTTCTTTAAAATTTCCAGCGTTGCCCGGAAACTTCATAAGGCAAAACATTAAATTCTTTTTATACATGTAATTTCTAAGCACTTTAAAAAATAAATTTTTATTGTTTTGTGTTGAGTTCAGCTAATTCTTGGTGTGCATCAGGATAAAACAGTAATATCTGAGAGTGTCAGTTATAAGCTTCCCAAAATAGCTCATAAATTTTGTAGTCATTTGTGTTGCTCTTTAAGAAGATGACTTTCACCAGACTCTTGCTCATCTAAAATCAACTGAGATTCCTCTGTTCTCATATCTGATAATAACTGTGTTGCTAAGTAAACTTTTTTTAAGTGTGTGATTTTTTTCAGGAATGTAATTTTGATAGAAAATAATTGTGGGAGTAGACATGGTTAGAATACATGATAAGATACACTAAAGTAGTACATTGCTATTGTTAACATTAGGGGCAGGGGGAAAGATGTAAGGTGGAACAATGTTAATGTATATCAGTGAGAGGTTTTGAGGGCAGGAAGAAAGTAGAAAGAACTGTGGACCTGGACAGAGTTCAGACTTGCTACCAAGTGTCTATATGACCTTGTGTTAGATGGTTAAACACTCTGAAATTACAGGATAGTACCAGATGATCCTTAAGATCCATTCCAGGTAAAAAGACTATAATTCCAACCATAATATAATGTTATAATTCAGCCCTTAAAAGATATCTAAGTCCTAATAGTGGCCTCTAGCGAGAGTAATTGCTCACCTTTGCTCTGTAACAAATATAACTTTTATAGCAAGTAATTCTAAAAGGTAAGGACTCAAAGGATAAAAGAAAATGAATAGGTTACGTTGCCAAAAAGAATCTGAAGGTGGATAGCAAATCAGGTATCTGTCCTAAATGCAATATGACAGTAAAGAAAGGTCATTGCTATTGTGAGATACACAACAGCAAACCTGGATACAATAGTTGGGCTTTGTGCAACTCAGCACTTAAAGTGAGAAGGAAGTTCAATATGGCTCTGAAGTGTTAGGAATGATTTGATTTAGTAAAGTCCAACATATAAAATGGCAATTTCCTTGAATATTTTAGATGTCCTCAGTATATACTGATAACGTCTTTGGATTAAAATATATGTCTATGGGGGCACCTGGGTGGCTCAGTCGTTAAGCATCCGACTTTGGCTCAGGTCATGATCTCGCGTTTCGTGAGTTCGAGTCTCATTTCAGGCTCTGCATTGGTGGTGAGGAGCCTGCTTGGAATTCTCTCTCTCCCTCTCTCTTTGCGTCTTCCCCACTTGTGCTCTCTCTCTCTCTCTCAAAATAAATAAATAAACTTAAAATATATCTATATCTATTTATCTATATATATCTACATATCTATATCTACCTATCTACATTTAAGTATCTGTAAATGTAAGATAGATGATGAAAGAAAGAAAGAAAGAAAGAAAGAAAGAAAGAAAGAAAGAAAGAAAGAAAGAAAAAGAAAGAGAAAGAAAGAAAGAAAATTAAGCAATTTCTACAAGGATAATTGCTACAATGCAAACACACTGAATGCTGGGAGCTTTAATTAATTTTTCTGCTGAATCATCAGCATGTAGAACAGAAAGTCTGGGACATAGTAATAATACATATTTATGTCAATAAGTATCTTTTGAAAGATGACCAATTAAACAGACATATAACCAGTGCTAGCTTTCAGGTCTTCTAATTATCAGAGCAGTGTTGCTTTCACTTTACCTCCATGCTCCTTTTTTTTTTTTTTTCTTTTTAAGTAAATTGTTGTTAAACTAATGGGATTTTGCTTTATGTGTGGAATATTGCATGTTTTACAATGGAATATTCAGATAGAGCTATTAATTGACACAAAAAGGAGAAATAAATGTTGTCTAAAAACCTCTCAATTTTAGTGCTAGAAATTCCAGAGACTTTAGTATGCTGGAAAGGCCTGAGAAAGAGTGCTTATCTATAGGTGAATCTCAGGACTGCTTCAAATTTCTAAATCTCTAATCGGGTTTTTGGTTTGATGGGAAGGAAGGTCTATGAGAGTTTCTTACACAAGATTAAAATCCAGCCTGAATGCTGAAGTCAAGCTTGTATCTAATAAAAAAGAAATGTTTTTCAAAAGCTGTATCTGGCTATTTATTTACTATTATTATTTTTATTAGCACTGTGTGGAGGGCAGGGGAGTAACATTTACAGCTATCTACCAGATTGTCAGTCTTAAATCTGACTGTCAGTCTTAATACCCTAAAATATGTCTCCCAAGGCACCTGGGAGAAACAGGCTAGGAGAGCAACCTGGCTAGAAGCAGGGTGTAATCTAAAGTTAGATGAGAAATGTTAAAATATTATTTAAAAAAGAATCTATAGTCTTAATTTATTCCAAACCCCCTATTTATAAGTATTTAAAGCAAATGTTTAGAACTTCTCAACATTTAGATATATTTTCCAAGGAGACAATTAGCAGTTAGATGGTTTTAAGGAATATTAAATATACTCTGAAAAATACTGTTATTTGAGATTTTAGTGGTTAGTGTTAGATTTTTACTGTTTTTATCAAACGAGAAAATTCTCTTTTTTAAATGTTTTTTTTTAATTGAAGTCCAATAAGTCTTTAATAGCTTCACATATTAAGTTACACTTTTGACAAAAATGTCTTTCATTATGATTCAAAATAGCACATTCTAACAGCTTGATTGAATGCCTGTAACATTGTCTATATTTTAGGAGTTGAAACTAATAATTAATTTTAAAAGCAGAGATTTCTAGCTCCTGTAGGTATGAAAACATTTTAATTGCTCTGTAATTTGTTTTCCACTATCATGCTATCCCTTGAGAGTTAGAAACTAAAATATCGGTGTTACACAGATAAAGCATATAGGCAAGATGTAGAATAAAAATGTGATTTTCAAAGAGATAGATATGTATATTATATACAGATTTGCATTAATAAACAGTAGTTAAGATATGTACCTATCTAGACAAGCACATTAAAGGCACAGTTATCTTGCATT
Organism: Panthera tigris; assembly: GCF_018350195.1. Taxonomy (NCBI): domain Eukaryota; kingdom Metazoa; phylum Chordata; class Mammalia; order Carnivora; family Felidae; genus Panthera; species Panthera tigris. Next base: position 38,029,533 of record NC_056668.1, on the reverse strand, counting down.
ATTGCACAGCATTACCATAGTGCTAAGTAGATTAAGATAAATTTAAGATGATATCTAACCTTTCAAGTACCATATGGATTTGAGAGTTTTACAAGCTTCTGTATTAAGTTGCTTCTTGTGTAATTTTAAATCTCCTGACAGTCTTGTGCACCTTTCTAGAAATGCCATATCAGTTTTTTTTTTTCTTCAAAACACCACAATATCTAATATACCACTAGAATCCTGGGCAATACAAGGCTATAATTAACATGAAAGAAGACATTTGGGTCTTCTGGCCTATTCCAGTTTGCTCAGTAAAAGTATATTCAATTGATGAATACATCAGAGTGGGATAAAGGAAACAAAATATACTTATTACATAAATCTCTCCCATATCTAACTGTATTACACAGAAAATGAAGCATACAACAGTGAAGCATATTTAACTAAATTTAGCATACGTTTTTACTATACTGACTTTTTTTGGCATCATCATGTGAAATCATGGTTTGGGGATGAATTCTACCTGAAGTAATCACATTGTTCTAGGTCAGCACTATCTAATAGAACTAACTGAAATGATAGAAATATTCTATAATTTGCCTTGTCCCATATGGTAACCACTAACCACATGAAATTATTGTGCACTTAAGTGTGCTTTTTAGAAGTGAAGAACTAAATGTATAATTTTATTTAATTTTAACTAATTTAAATTTAAACATATACATGTAGCTACTGTATTGGATGGTATGGTTCTAGATATCTTGTAATATTTCAAACATTTTAAATGTTTTTGTTACAACATCAACATTCACTTTATCTTCAAAGATGGACACAAGAGTGGCTATTTCCTTAGAGCATGATTTTCAAAACTGTCCTTTAAAACAAGTAATTATCTGGCCTGCTATTACACCCACATAGAATGATTCCTATTATTTTGCCTTTTAATGGAAACTGGACAAAATGTTTCTTAACATAATTTCAATTGTTTGTCTTCAATAACTTGTATAGTTTTTTTGTCCAAAAAAGTAGAGTAGCATAAATTAAAAGACATAGCTTTATTATTATTATTGCCCTTTTCCTTGCATGCACAAGAGAAATTTTATAAATTTTATAAATTAATTTAAAATTAATTATTAAATGCAGATGGAAAAACATATTCCTGTCTCATTGCATTAGTCAAAACATGCTTGGTTTCAATTAAGACCAGCCAAAATGCCCTATCTTAAGGTAAAGCAAGAATGTGTTGTACAGCTATAAATACTTCATGAACATAGTTGAACTTCACATAAGAAGAATGGACTCTGGAGTCAGGACCTGGAAGTCCACAGGACTCCTTTCTCTTTCCTCAGTGGGTGGATGTTCTTCTCAAAACACAATAGAATATGGCTTTACCATTGTTTCTGACTTTACAATCAACCATTTTAGCCACATGTGTAGGATATACCTAAGTACTAATATCTAATTCCCAAGATGAGAATTGCATGGGCCAATTTGGATACAAAATTAAACCTAGACCAATTAGCTAAGTATAGGGAGGTTGGTAAGGCATTATTGTGTGGCCCCTAACTCTGTAATCAAGAAACAGTTGTTATAGAAGCAGAAGAGGAATCTATGCTGAGAAAAGAGTCTTAAAGCTTTTAAACACCACTAGTGCCTTACATTAAAAAAACAATTACATGGAATCCTTACTGCATTCAAATATTCAGTCATATGTTACTGAGTCTACAAATATCAGTTGAGTGTATATTCAAAGCTAGGTATAGGGCTTTCAGAATGATAGGACATTTTCCTCATGAAATTTTAACAAATGAGGGATTGTATTTTCTAGAATGTTGCTTGAGGCCAGTGTTCAAAGGCACATACTTTTTCAATGGGGATTTGCTAGTCAATGGTATAAAATTTTATTTATAGAAGATGAGTAAGTTCTAGAGATCTGCTGTAAAACGTAGTGATTATAGTTAACAATACTGTATTATGCCCAGAGTTTGTAAAGAGGGTAGATCTCATGTTAAGTACTCTTACCACAAAAAACGTGATACATCTGATAAGGGGTTAGTATCCAAAATATAGAAAGAAATTATATAAGTCAACACCAAACCCCCCACAAATAATCTGATTAAAAATGGCAGAGGACCTGAATAGACATTTTTTTCCACAGAAGACATACAGATGGCCAAGAGACACATGAAAAGATGCTCAACATCACTCATCATCAGGGAAATGCAAATCAAAACCACACTGAGATACCACCTCACACCTCTCAGAATAGCTAGTACCAAAAAGAAAAAAAAAAACCAAACAAACAAGAAATAACAAGTGTCAGGTTGTGAAGAAAAGAGAACCCTCCTGCAATGTTAGTGGAAATGCACATTGGTGTAAGCACTGTGAAAGAGTATGGAGGTTCCTCAAAAAATTAAAAACAGAAATATCATATGATCCAGTAATGCTACTACTGAGTATTTGCCCAAAGAAAAACAAAAGCACTAATTTGACATGATATACACACCCCTATGTTTACTGCAGCATATTTACAATAGCCAAACTGTGGAAGAACACAAGTGCCCATCGATTAATGAATATATATAATATATACACATATATAAAATGAAATATTTATTAGCTATAAAAAGAATGAAATCTTACACTTGTGACAATATGGATGTGCCTGGAAGGTATTATGTCAAGTGACATAAGTCAGACAAAGACAAATACCATATGATTTCACTTATATGTAGAATCTTAAAAAAACGAAAGGAAACAAAACAGAAACAGAGACATAAATACAGAGAACAAATGTAGTTGCCAGAGAGGAGGTGGGTGGGAGAGGTACAGACTTCCAGTTATAAACTGAGTAATTTGTGGAAATGAAAAGTATAGCATAGGAAATAGAAAAATAAAAAACAGGGTATGAGGAAACTTTTGCAGGTGATGAATATACTTATCACCTTGATTGTGGTGATGGTGTGCTAGTGTATACATATGTCCAAGCAAGTCAATTTGTATATAATATATTTGTATAGTTTGTATATATATTTGTATATAATAGATTTATATATAATAGATTTGTATAGTTTTTATTGTATATCACCTATACCTTAATAAAGGTGTTAATTGTTTAAACAATTCTTCAGTTGTATTTTTGGGATGATTACTTACTTTCTATCAATATTTTTCTTTAAAAGTGTTATTAACAAATGAAATGAAATGTAGAAATGAAAATTTCTACGTTATGATCTGAATTTTCCATAAAATTATTTTTATACCAGTTTTAGGCTTATAACAATATTGAGAGGCCAATACAGAGACAGCTCATATACTACCTGCTCCTACATTTGAATAGCCTCCCTCATTATCAATATCATGCACCAGAATTGGTTACCAAGTATGAACTTGCATTCACACATTATAATCACTCAAAGTCCATCCATAGTTTACCTTAGGGTTCACTTTTGAGTGTTGTACATCTGGGTTTGACAAATGTATGATGACATATATCCACCATTATAATATTGCATGGGGTATTTTTGCTGCCCTAAAATAACTTCTGGCATTCCCTCTCAGCAACTACTGATCTTTCTATTGTCTCAATAGTTTTGCCTTTTCACAAATGTCATATAGTTGGAATCATTCAGTATGTAGACTATTCAGATTGGCTCCTTTCACTTGATAATATGTACTCAAGTTTCCCCCATGTCTTTGTAATGGCTAGATAAAGATAACTCATTTCTTTTCAGTACTGAATAATATTCCATTGTCTGGTGGTACCACAGTTTATTTATCCATTCACCAGCTGAAAAACATCTTGGCTCCTTCCAAGTTTTGCCATGTATGAATAAAGCTGCTATAAATCCTTGCATAAGTTTTTGTGTGGAGTTGTTTTCAACTTTTTTGGGTAAACACCAAGGAGCTCAATTACTGGATGATACAGTAAGAGTATGTTTAGTTTTGTAAGAAACTACCAAACAATTTCCCAAAGTGGTTGCAGCGTTTGCATCCCCAGCAGGGATGAATGAGAGTTTCTGTTGTCCCATGTCTGCAAGAGCATTTCAAACCATCAGTGCTGTCAATTTTGTCCATTCTAATAGGTGTAAAATGGTATCCTATTGTTGTTTTCATTTGTATTTTCCTGATGACATATGATGTACAGAATCTGTATATATTCTTTGGTGAAGAGTCTATACTGGAGAAGGTGACCACTGGTTGACCTGTGTGCCATTTCCAGGCAACTGAAGGTTTTTTTTTTTTTCTTTAAACTGTAATATTTGTTTTACTTTTTAAAAAATTTTATTTAAATTTTACTTAGTTAATATACAGTGCAATATTGGTCTCAGGAGTACAATTCAGTGATTCATCACTTAAATACAACATTAATTATATTTTATTTATTTATTTATTTATTTATTTATTTATTTATTATTTTAAATATAATTTATTGTCAAGTTAGCTAACATGCAGTGTATACAGTGTGCTCTTGGCTTTGGGAGCAGATTCCCATGATTCATCACTACATACCATACCCAGTGCTCATCCCAAGTGCCAGTCCTTGGAATGTATGTTCTACCCACTGTTCCTGTACTAGGAGTTGCTTCAAGGATGCAGCGCTGAGAAAATAATGTGTTGTTGAAACCAACTGGATTGTATATGTGACTGAATCCCATTGAGGCCTCTACAGAAACTCTTGAGACTCTGGCAGGCAGGTGTCGAGACCTGCTTATTTTGTGGCCACACAAGACAAGTCTTGTATGTAAGTTCCCTGGCTTATTAAAAGTGCCGTGTACCAGTCTGGAGCGGTCTGGCTTTTTCTTTAGTCTCTCCTTGCCCTCTGCGTGTATGGGGGCAAATTTTGGATTCCACCTAGGAAACTCCCAAGATTTCAAGCCAACAGTCTGTTAAGATCTTTGGCCCTATAACTTTCCTTGCTTTGAAGTCTATTCTGTCTGAAATTAATAATACTATTCCTATTTTCTTTTGATTATTGTTAGAACAGTTTATTTTTCTTCATCCACTTACTTTTCATCTATATGTACCTTTATATTTAAAGTAGGTTTCTTTTGGACAACATGTAGTTGAGTCATGTTTTTGAGCTAGTCTATTAATCTCTTTTAATTAGTGCATTAAAACCATTGACAAAGTTATTATTGATATAATGGGATTAATACCTACCATATTTGTTTTCTATTTTTTTGCCCTTATTTTGTGTTCCTATTTTTGTCTTCTACTCTTTTCATGTCTTTGAGCATTTTAACTGAGCTCAAACACATAAACAAATTTTCTCTCCTTTCTTAGCAGATCAATTAAGAAGAAGAGAAATAGATTTTGTTTTAATTACAAGTATTCCTTCTTTATGTAAATCTTAGTTTTTGAACTATTTTCCTTCTCTCTAAAGACTTTCTTTTAATATTCTTTCAAGACAATTCTAATGGCAACAAATCCCCTCAATTTTTGTTTGTCCAAAAATGCTTAGTTCTCTTTTACTTTTAAGGGATATTTTCACAGGGTACAGAATTTTAGATTTGTGTGTTTTCTTCACTCAACACTTTAAATATATCACTCTCTTCTTGCTTGCATGTTTTGTGAGAAGTCATACACAATTCTGATTTTTTTACTCCTTATTGGTAAGGTTTTTTCTCCTCTGGCTTCTTTCAGAATTTTTTCTTTATCTTTGCCTTACTGTAGTTTAAAGTTGATATTTCTAGATTGTTGTTTCTTTTCTTTTCTTTCTTTTAATCTCCTCCTCCTCTTTCTTCTTCTTCTTCTTCTTCTTCTTCTTCTTCTTCTTCTTCTTATCTTCTTCTTCTCCTTCTCCTTCTGGCATTTACCTTGCTTGGTATTCTCTGAGGTTCTTGTATGTGTGGTTTGGTGTGTGTGATATTAATCTGAAGAAATTCTCAGTCATTATTATTTCAAATTTTTTCTTTCTTTCTTTCTTTCTTTCTTTCTTTCTTTCTTTCTTTCTTTTCTTTTTCTTTCTTTCTCTTTCTTTCTTTTTTTCTTCTCCTTCTAGAATTCCCATTAAAGGTGCAGGTGATCCTCTTGACTTACGATTTTTCCACTTTATAATGGTATGAAATTAATATATATTCAGCAGAAACCATAATTCCAGTTTTGAATTTTGGTCTTTTCCTGGACTAGTAATACCCAGTACAATACTCTCCAGTAATGCTGGGCAGTGGGAGTGAACCACGCTCCCAGTCAGTCACATAATCACAAGACTAAGCAATTGATACACTTACAACCATTCTATACCCATACAACCAGTCTGTTGTTCACTTTAAGTAGACTATTCAATAAATTACATGAGATATTCAACACTTTATTATAAAATATGCTTTGTGTTAGATATTTTTACCCAATTATAGGCTAATGTAGGATGTAGTGTAGGTTATTTAAGGTAGCTATCTTTAGTAGGTTAGATGTATTAAATGCACTTTCAGCTTATGATATTTTCAAGTTATAGGGTTTATCTGGACATAACCTCATTGCAAGTTGTGGAACATCTGCATGTTACACTTTTTGTCATTGTCCCAAAGTCCTTGGATTTCCTATTCTGCATTTTGTTTTTTTTTTCAACCTTTGTTCTGTTTGTTCTTCACTTTTGGAAGTTTCTCTGGGGAGATCTTCAAGCTCAGAGATTCTTACCTCAATTATGTCCAGTCCACTAATAAGCCCATTAAAGGCCTTCTTCATTTTTATTAAAGTGTTTTGCTTTTTATTTTTATATCTGTAAATTCTTTGTAATTATTTCTTAATATTTTCACTCTCTGCTTACACTGCTCACCTGATCTTGCATGCCATGTACTTTATCCATTGGAGCACTTAGCATATTAATCATAGTTTTTTTTTTAACTTATTTATTTATTTTGAGAGAGAGAGAGGCATAGAGAGAATCCCAAGCAGTCTCTGCTGTCAACATGGAGTCCAATGCAGGACTCCATCTTACCAACCATGAGATCATGACCTGAGCCGAAATCAAGAGTCAATCAAGATGCTTAACTGACTGAGCCACCCAAGGGTCCCAATCACAGTTGTGTTAAAGTCCTAGTCTGATAATTCCAAATACCTTGCCATGTCTAGTTCTGATGCTTGCTCTGTGTCTTGAAATAATGTTTGTTGCTCTTTGGTATGCCTTGGTAATTTTCCTGATGACTGGACATGATATACTATATAAAAGGAACCAAAGCAAATTAGCAATGAGGTGGTATGTTCAGGGAAGGGAAGTGTTCTATAGCCCTATAATTAGTTCTCAGTAACTCAGTCAGTAGTGAGCCTGGACCTCTGGACTATAAACTTCACAAGTGTTTCATTTATCACTTTTTTTTCTCCCCCACCTTAGGTGGGACAGGATGGCTAGAATTGGTTGCTCAGGTCAGTTAGGCTATAATAATACCTCAGCAGGTTAAGCTCTAGTTAACTAGTTCCTCTGGGGTCAGGCCTTATTAAAAAGACAGAGTGTTCTGGTGATATTTCTAAAAGGCTTCTTTTACCTCCCCTAGGGGAGGGCGGAAAGGAGGAGGAGAGGGAGTATTTTTCTCTGATCCTATGGGAAGGATTTTTCTCTGATATTTACTGTTGGACTCTGGTCAAGCTCCTGGAGGTAAATCTCACAATATTGTGAGGGTTTTCCTATGGTTGAGTCACATGAAGTTTTTAATTCTTAGACAGTCTACTCTGAGATCCAGCATTTCAACACTTCAGGTTTTCCTACCCTGACATTTGTTTTCCGCTTGTGAATCTCTGAGTAAGCCTCAACCCCCTGATTATGTCTGCCTGTTAAATCTTGGGGGCAGCATTTTGCCCTGTATCTTCCCCTCTCTGATGGATTCAAAAAGAACTGAGTTTTCAGTCTACTTAGCTTTTTACTTGATGCTTGAATAGAGTGGCAAATTCCAAGTTTCTTACATGCAAAACCCATGATCTGAATTTAACTGAATACATTTCATATTCAATCTGTATATTAGTAATTTGGTCCCTTAGTGATAAATTCAAGTCAAGGTGGAAACTATGGTTCATAAAAGAACTGAAATGTTTTACTCTTTTGGACCTTAATGGTCAAAAAATAAAATACGGTAATAAAATTATATATATAAATCAACAAGAAGACAGAGTCACCGAGATATGTATGGGTCAAGAATGAATGATATATACTTTACAGATAATTAAATACATAAGCCAAAATATATAATTATCCCATGAGAAATCAAATAGCAATTAATTTATTTTCTTAAATTAAAATTTAAAAAAATTAAAAAAAATTACAGCAATTTTTAAAATTGTTTTAAGGTTTAATTATTTTTGAGAGAGAGAGACAGAGAGCAAGTGGGGAAGGGGCAGAAAGAGAGGGAGGGAGACACAGAATCTGAAGCAGGCTTCAGTCTCTGAGCTATCAGCACAGAGCCCAATGCAGGGCTCGAACTCACGGACTGTGAGATCATGACCTGAGACGAAGATGAAGATGTTTAATTGACTGAGCCACTCAGGTGCCCCAGCAAATAGCAATTAATTTAAATAGAGTGTAATCTACTTTTGGTTGAAGAAAAATGAAAAAGATAACTTGGTATGGTGATTTCAGGAACCAAGTCCAATATTGGAAATACAAATACACATTATAAAGTTAGCTTTAATTTTCAATATTCCTTTAATAATTCACAAAATTTTCTCACAGAGACAGGATTTCTTTTTCATTTACCAAGAGCACCTTGGCCAAAAGAAAAAAATGTAATAGTTGAAGACCTCATCAATGAAAACATACATTTGTTTAACAATTTTATTAGAAGAGCGAATTATAAAGACAGTCTCTTCAGCAAGTGGTGCTGAGAAAACTGGACAGCAACATGCAGAAAAATGAACCTGGACCACTTTCTTACACAATACACAAAAATAAACTCAAAATGGATGAAAGAGCTAACTGTAAGGTAGGAAGCCATCAAAATCCTAGAGGAGAAAGCAGGCAAAATCCTCTTTGACTGTGGCTGTAGCAACTTGTTACTTAACACGTCTCTGGAGGCAAAGGGAAACAAAAGCAAAAATGAACCCTTGGGACCTCATCAAAATAAAAAGCTTCTGCACAAAGGAAACAATCAGCAAAACTAAAAGGCAACTGGAATAATCGGAGAAGATATTTGCAAACGACATATCAGATAAAGGGTTAATATCCAAAATATATAAAGAACTTATCAAACTCAAAACCTAAGAAAACAACCCAGTAAAGAAATGAGCAAAAGACATGAATAGACACTTCTCCAAAGAAAACATCCAGATAGCGAACAGACACATGAAAAAATGCTCAACATCACTCATCTTCAGGGAAATACAAATCAAAACCACAATAAGATAGCACCTCACACCTTTCAGAATGTTTAGCATTAACAATTCAGACAACTACAGATGTTGACGAGGATGCAGAGAAAGAAGATCTCTTTTGCACTTCTGGTGGGAATGCAAACAGGTGCAGTCACTCTGGAAAACAGTATGGAGGTTCCTCAAAAAATTAAAAATAGAACTACCCTATGACCCAGCAATTGCACTACTAGGTATTTATCCAAGGGATACAGGTGTGCTATTTCGAAGGGGCACATGCACCCCAATGTTTATAGCAGCACTATCAGCAATAGCCAAAGTATGGAAAGAGCCCAAATGTCTATCGATGGATGAATGGATAAAGAAGATGTGGTACATATACATACAATGGAGTATTACCTGGCAATCAAAAAGAATGAAATCTTGCCATTTGCAACTATGTGGTTGGAACTAGAGGATATTATGCTAAGCGAAATTAGTCAGTCAGAGAAAGACAAGTATCATATGACTCCACTCATGTGAGGACTTTAAGAGACAAAACAGATGAACATAAGGGAAGGGAAGCAAAAACAATATAAAAACAGGGAAGGGGACAAAACATAAGAGACTCTTAAATATGGAAACAGAGGGTTACTGAAGGGGTTGTGGGAGGGGGGATGGGCTAAATGGGTAAGGAGCATTAAGAAATTTACTCCTGAAATCATTGTTGCACTATATGCTAACTAATTTGGAAGTAAATTAAAAAAATAAATTAAATTTAAAAATATTTAAAAAGGGGGGGAATTATAACACGTGGTGTTTAAATAACACTTTTAAAATTATGAGCAAGATAAACATATTTTGGTTCTGGAGCGGGGAAGTTACTAGACTATACGAGAGAAGTAAGTCAGTAGATAAAATAAAGTGATCTATCCAAGGAAGTGTTCAACACACTATATGTCCCCTCCTCACAGAGAAAAGTTGAGAAGTGTATGAGGTCCTATTTTCATCACTGGTTTTATGTAACATTAGGAAATTTTAATCCAGGATCTGAAGGGTTTAGAAAAGACAATTCTTATACTTTTCACCCATCTTATAGGAATACTATATAATACTATTCATGGTAGCAAATCGTTTACAATGATTATTACCAATTGTGACTACCACAGACTATTCATAAAATGGTAAGACTAAGATACTCCAATATTTCTAGCACTATGAAAATAATAGAGCAATTAGATATGGTTCTGTAAGTTGTTCACATATTTTGTCATGTGCTTCAATCAGACAATGTTTGGGTTTTCAGAATAAAAGTGGGCAAAGTAGAACAATGAATATACTACTAAATAACACGAAGACTTCTAAAAGTGAGTATTAGGTTGCGCACCTCCATATTTATGTTATCAACCAGAAGAATAAATACAAGTCAAAGAGCTTGGAGATCCTTAGAAGAAGTACTTGTTAAATGTAACCCAAAAGCAGATTTGAAAATTTTTCCCTTTTAAATTTATTTTCCCAGGGTCCTAATAAATGAAAGCTGGGCTGCTATCCAGGTTCCAAGCCACTAGAGCCTGATTGTTTTCTATTTGTTTCAGTGTTTAAAGCCAACAAAAGCTGCATTAAAATTGACGGTGCCAAGTAGTAACAAGCATACTTTACGCATAGCTAATGTATGAACCCACAGCCCCAGGTTATAATATTTCAAATACAACAGAATTTAGAGGCTAGGCTCTTTGTCATTACATTTTATAAACAAACCATTTTTAAAAATATACCTTGTTTATGAAAACTCCAAAATATCTCCCTCATAACAGAATGATAACTTGTATTATTATACATTGTTTGTATTTTTGCATTTCTAGTCACATATTTCTTATATCCCTATCATTTTTAAATGAAAGCTTAAATAGAAATATGTTCTCATTTTTTTTTTTTACTACACACACACAATTGGTTCTCTTGCTTTCTTTCTGCCTTTTGAAAACATTCCTAATTTTAATAATTCACGTTCCTGCCAGCCACTTTTGAGCAACAAATCAATTCACTACTGTCTCTACTACAAAATATGAAAAAAATGTAATTATCATATTTGAAAAAGCAATTAAATTCCCTATAACTTATAATTCTACACTTTCATTTAAATAAATAAACCAGTTTGGTTAATCAACCCTTGGGTTTTTTATATTATATTCTTGCTAATTTTGCTCAAGACAAAACTGTTGTATGCTCACATTATGAGACTCTGGACTTGGAGCTAGGAAAATGACGCATCTTTAAAAGACCTTTAAGGATCTGCGCACTTTTTATGTTGAATGTTTGTAATTACCTTTCAACTGTTCTCAGGTTAAAAATAAAAAAAAAATATTTCAAAGATTATATATTTTAAAAAATAGGGCTAAGAAGTCTGATATTATAATTACTGCTTTTGAGAATTTACTTGAGCAAATGGGCAACCAGTAACAGACAGGATATAAAATACATCCTTGGGATATTTAACTATAATCTGCTTTACCTTTTTTCCCTCCACTCTATTCGGCTGATACAACTCCAATGTTAATCTTCAATTAACCTATATTAATTTGTCTAATGATTAACAGAAATAAATCTCTATTGTGTTCTTAGAGTGTGCCTCCCTCTGTTCATATTAGGAAAGGGGTGACAATGAGAATTATTTCAAGTATTTGGAAAGAGTCCTTGACCCAGTTAACAGATAATGCAAATTCTCTCATTTGATTCCTTCCTTCTTAACACTCCATAATATAAAGATTCAAAGCCTCTTATAGTATGAAATTTCTTTTTGAACATCAGAAATTTGATAGACACCCAATTTTGTTTATTTTTATATCCAATATTTTAGAAATTAATAATTTCTCTAACTATGGTTTTATATATGTGCATCTGTTTATTCTATCTATGGAAAAGGTCTCTAACACATTTGTATTTGCAGATCACTTGGAACAATTTGTCCATACCAAAACAATACTTAAAGATTCTATAAGAATCCCTTACAAAGGCCAAAAATATGGCTATGTAACTTTTGCAATGGTTGGTGCATTAATAATCATCTGATATACTCTGTTCATTTTATAGAAAAATAACTAAGACTCTGGAATTTTAATTGGCAGAATTTGTACTCAGAAAGAAAAAAAAGGATGCTGATTTTATTTTTCTTTTCACCCTATTGCCTAGACTTTCAAACAAATAGAATCTCATTTTTAAAAAGCTAAGCTTAGGTGGTATACTGTGGGGGCAAATAAAACTAAACTAAACTAAGAACCTTGTTCAAAGGACATAGGGAAAAATGCACTTGGAAACCAAAGAGCCATATGATGCTAGCCACTGGTAAAGCACTTGGAGGTGAATAGAACGCAAGCTCGATGAAGAAGTCCACTTTACATCTAGGACTCATAAAATACTTGTTAAAGAAATTCCTCTAGTTACAGTCTTGCCTATATCCATGGCTATGAGACTATCATACCACAATACAGGCTCTTTCTTTTTTTATATGAAGGCTTAGGTATAAAAGAATGGCCAACTCAAAGCTATGAAAAATAGTTAAATTTCATCCTCAAACTTATGATTCCTTCAAGGCCACATTTCTGTCCGGGTACTGATGTTGCGGTCACAGGTTTTCCTTCTCTAAAAATCATGGGTGGTTTGGAAGTAGCTACTTTAGAACTTAATGTTGAACAATTTTACTGTTGTATTCATGAAATGGGCCACTTGCAGTTTTTTTAGTAGTGGATGTGAAACGGTAGGTATTAGGAGAATCAGTAGATGTTTATTATATCAAATTCTTTCTAATAATCATCAACTACAATGAAAATAAACGTTCATTAAAACCCTCTACGTTCTCCTTGTCTTGGTGTTTGCGTTACATAATGTATTTTACTAATATTTGGTTTTCCATACTTAATGAATTTGTAAATTTAACATTACGCATTTACTCTTTTCCAAAAATTTTCTGGGTGACTCTTAAATTCACCTTTAAATTAGAGTTAAATAGTACCCCTTAGAATCATTCTTTTTTTTTTTTCTTTTGAGTCTTTTTTTTTTTTTTATGTTTTGGTAGATTCCCAGACTTACCTAAATGTTTTTTATTTGGTTTCTTATATATTTTACTGGTTGGTCAATGTCTTTCCTATTGCCGTATTGAATTTCTATCCACCAGTCCTCTACTTACATGCAAATTTTCTCCTCACCAGTCCTTTCCATCAAATTTCCATCAGATTATTTTCTCTATATAGAACTCATTGGGAACAAAGTGTATTTTACAAGTATTATTAGATCTTTTGCTGTGACTCACTCCCATGCAGATGGTACACATCTGAAGGGGCTCTATTCTAGGTAGGAAAGATCCAGCTGATGCTCTGAAAAATTATTCTCTCTTGGTGAAAAGTTAGCTTGCCACTGCCTTCCCTGCTGCATTATTAAACACGAAGGAGTGATTCCCTTAATCCCAACCATCTGCTCTTCCCCTACTAAAAAGTGAAAACATCCCCTTGTGTTTACAAATGTTGCTGCTAAAGCTTCACAAATTATAAGAGATGGTTGTGAAATTTCCGTATATACTACAAGATCAAAACAAAATCCTAGTCACCATAAATCTGTAAGAAATAAACCAAATTTATATCACACGATAAACCCAACTGTGTTTTAATGTAATGCAATTATATTTAAACTGCAGTCTCAGAATGTAAATTGTTTTAGCATCTCAGTATAATATTTGCATTTTAAATATCCTCCTACTTGTCCAGACTTCCAAAAGTACATACGCTAAGAAAATGGATCATCTTCAATTCGTTTTTAATTTTCACAGATTTGTAGAGTGCATAGAATTTTAGCACCAGTAAAGGTTCAGCTTTGTTGGAATTAAAGGCAAAGCAAAACATCTGACTGCTCAGATGAGTAACAGACACAAAAGCTCTAAACTATGAAACCCAGTACAAGCATCCCACACCAAATTGTCGATTTTCAGAAAGTAACTCACATCGAAGCCCTACTGGGTAAAAACAGTGATACTACTTCAAAACAGACTCTTGTTTTCCCCACAAAAGGTACTGTAAACTGAAGTTATCCTAGCTTAAGAGCTCTACAATATTAATTCACTGACTAACCAAAAGCAACATTACAAGTAAAAGAAAATTTAAGTTCCCAAATATTTTAATTTGATGTTCCTTTTCTAAAATATTAAGTATAATATAACCTAAAAGTTCTTCTTAGTTCTCTTTCGGTTATAGTATGAAGATATTTCAATTAACAATAAATTCACTTTTGTTGAAGATCAATTGCTTTAGTTTTCTTCTAAGACACTGTCAGCAGACCGATGTCTATTACATAAAGTTTCTTTCTTTTGTGTTTAGCAAACAACCCCTTATCACCTGGGTTCCAGACCCTTTTCAATGCCTTTCCTTTAATTCTTGCCCTCTCAAGCTTCTTTTAAATTCCATAGCAGTTCTGAAAACATTCATTCTTACTTAAAATGGAATTCATATAATTAGCTGTTTTGTCACAGTACCCACTACATAAAATTATGCTTTCTTTGTAAATTTTTTTCTTTTAAATATCCTTTCAATTTACTCTAACATACCATGTGTTTATTTTTCTAGTCCATTTACCTGTCTCAGTGATTTTCTTGCTTTCAGTTGGAAAGCCTGAATTATTTACGTAATGAGTTCACTGTGGTCAAGCACAATGAAGCATCTGCCTCCAAACATCTTCCACACTTGCTGCATCAAGACTTCACCCCTTGATATTTATGATAAACTGTTTTCTGGACCTTAGCATAGTCTTTAGGGATATGTCAAAAGCTACTTTGGTATAGATGTAACCAGCAAGATATATTTCCCTATATAAATTCCAGTGTTCTAGTAGACTCTGCCTGGTCTAAGTGGTTTAAACTCGATTCTGATAGACTTTACAGAAAGGCTCCTTTCTGTGTGAACGAACTATCAATTGCCACGAAGCTAATAGATTCACATCTAATTTATTTTCATATAGGGGTGTCTGAGTGGCTCAGTTGGTTAAACATCCGACCTCGGCTCAGGTCATGATCTCATGGTTTGTGGGTTCGAGTCCTGCATCGGCTCTGTGCTGACAGCTCAGAGCCTGGAGCCTGTTTCAGATTCTGTGTCTGCCTCTCTCTCTGCCCCTCCCCTGCTCCTGCTCTGTCTCTCTAAAATAATTAAACATTAAAAAAGTAAATAAATATCAATAAAATAAAAATAAAATATAAATACTCTCTGGGCCTGTTCCTAAATGTACCTTTCATGAACTGTCTCTTAAGATATACTTTGTATTAGGTTTCTTTTTTCTTATCCCTAGTCTTAGAGCAATACTCATGTTTCCTAAATCTCTACTTGGGTCCAAGCTAACCCAGTAGCATTTTCCCGTAAACCTAATAGGTTTACTTCTACATTTTACTCACTTCTTCCATTAACATATTTTCAGTAATATGTTCTTACTCTTTCTTTATAGTCATTTTCATTTTATAAATTCTCAACCTTAACCCTAAGTTCTATGCAAATTGCTCAAGATTTTCCTGATAATTATAATTGTTTCTATGTCTATTTTTAAAATAGCATCAATGCATTTCAAAATAATGAATGATTTTAACAAAGCAAAGAGAAAATTACATGGATGTTATTATTGTTAAATATTGTTAATAATATTATTGTTAAAATTATTATTTTTTGCCTTTATATTTTCAACGTATATGTTCAGATACTGCTGCCATATTTATTCACCAAATTCAGTAAAGGTTCAAGATCAGAGGAACAACAATATAGCCTGCTGGTGAAGTTCTTAGTTCTAGTACACAAGGTGGAACAATCATGAGATTTGGGAATCAGGTGCCAGAGGCATGCTGGTGGGCTGGTTACAGTTAAGCGGTCCTGCAGCAAGTCAATAAGTAGAACTGATTTTTACTTGGTTGTGCTTTCCACTGGATCACAACTACTTTCTAGAGTGAAATGATTCAACTCAAAACCACTGTATCTAAATATTTCAGTTTTTAGAGTTAGGAACTCAAATGTTATGGTAGGAGAAGTAGGAACACATAGGAGTTTCCAAATGAGGTTGCACCTCTGACTTTTGGGCAGTTGGCTGGACAAAACAGTAAAGTAGTAAAATGAAATGTTCCTCACATAACCCTTCACACAGACACACACACACACACACACACACACACACACACACACACACTCACTCACACACACTCACTAAAATACAAACACATTTCTTTCTTTTGGAGTATTTTCTCATCACTTCCCTAACCAAAATCTTCTCTAAGGACTGGGTCTTATGAGCCCATTCATACTAAATTGTATGTGTGTGATGTAATTTATAGCCTTTTAACCCTCCCTGTGGTGTTCATAATTTAATAGGTATAGCATTTTTGGAAACATAAGACTTAAAAGAATGGACTTTCGCCAGTAAAGTAGTTAATGCATCAGTCAGCAGTAGGTGGAATGGACATGCATTCCCAAGACTCTGGAAATCCCACCAGGTGGGCATTTACTCCCCACTTGGTGTCCTTATTTTACAGTTTAATCTAATTGGTTCTCTGGGCAGGTTCACTATTTGCACATACCCTAGTGTTTGCCCTAATGCTGACATTTACCTTTGCTTATTGGCCTCAAAATGTAGCTAAAATAATCCCTCCAGCATACTGTTGCTACTGGAAACATAAATTTAAGCTCTCTGATTTGCTGAGTAGGGCTGCCTTAAAAAAGAAGAAGAAGAAGAAGAAGAAGAAGAAGAATTGGTACACAGCAGAGCTAAAGATGATGCAGAGGTACTTAGATGAAAACAGACAATTTTGCAGCAGATTGCCTAACATATTGGCAGTTCTCAAATCACATCTCAAATCAGATGAAATAAGTTTCAGAAAGTTATTTAGCATGAAGAATACATTATTAAATTCAATGTATAAAATGTTAATGCAGATCTGCTGGCTCTTATTGCGGCTAGCTTGCAGGCTTCTCTCCTGCACCACTGGTGTCATAAACTTAACTGTCAGTGTGGGGTGAGCATTCTCTCTCTAATCAAATGGCATGTATGCTTTCAGACACCCTCTCTGCAGCCTTAACCACACATAGGTCACCTTCTGGCTCTACTGAAATGAAAACATCATTTTTTGAATGAAAATTTTCTATGCACCATCAACAGTGGTCAGGTTTTCAACAAACGTTTGTACTGTTCCTGCTACCCAAATTTGTGTTTTTTAGTACTATCTTGTGGCAATTATAATAGGCGAAGGATGCATTATTTACTCTAACACATCTTACTTTTGAACTGACTCAGGTTTGGGTTTTGCAAATGACCCTTCCTTAAGATTTGGCCATTGAATTGAGATCAATTCACATAATGTTATGGGCATGCTATTTCTTATTGTCATTATGAGTATGTCCCAGAAGAGGCACTTCATGAGTGACAAACAAGCTTGTTGTGTAGGGACAACCACTTGGAACCAGGTTAAAGCATGGGAGCGTGTGGAAATCTAATACTTTTACCTTACTTTAGTATACACTCATGGGAAGGTTATATCATGGTAATTTTCCTAAGAATATGAGATCTGAATTATTTACCTAAGACACTTTATTTAGTATATGGATGAGCTGATACCTGATTGGGTTCTTTAATCCATAGAAGAATATGTTACTTTGGAATACATTCTAATTTTACTGTGCAAATGTTTTTTTTTTTTCAATTTTTTTTTTTTTTTTGCGATGGGTTAATACTGTCTGCCATGGGTACCTGCATTTTGGACACCTGGCTTTGGTTTATATCTAACTCCCCATCTTTTCTCAGAAATAACTACCTAGTAGCTTCTACTGACAACATATTTTCTGACAGGCACTATCTCAGTCACTTTGTATATAAAATATTTTTAATCTTTACAGATTCCCAATAGCATAGGTATTACTATGTCCATTTTACAAATCAGAAAACTAAATCTCAGAAAGATTCTTGTACACAAAATTAAAATCTTCGTTTGTATGGTATCAAAATCACTTTATCAAGTATATGATATATGTGCTATCCATTCTTTATTTTGCCTCCCCATATACTGGAATCTTCATGTGGCAAGCTTCCTACTTTTCAGAGGCCATACTCATGATTGTCTATAGGCTAAAAGGTAATTCTTGACCTACTAACTAGACATCGGGCCTATGCACCAGAATGTGGAGACTATTTTTGGGGGCACTCAGTTACTCCAGTGTCTTGGATAACTTCTCTTTGCAATGAAATACAGTCACTCAGAGACGATGCTTCGCTTTGGATTTTCAAAATGACCTGCGGTTTGAATTTTTAAGATGCTATTTACTGAAGTTATGTGGCCAAATTGAGAGACATATCTGAATTCCATTGAGGTTTATTAACATATGTGAGTTTTAAACAATTATGTCTGTCTTATGTTAAATGACATATTACTGTAAAAATTAATTTTATTTTCAGCTACTACAAAAATGGAGATATTTGTAATAGGACTTACTTTCATATTATCTCTTCTAATGAAATCTAGGAGCTTGAGGTTATGGAAATTTCCCATAGATCTTGATTGTGGTGGTTAGTGCAGGAGTGTATACTTTGTCAACACTCATCAGATTTTACACTAAAAATAGGGGTATTTTAATACATGTAAATTAGATCTTAGTAAAGTTGACTTTTTAAGACTGTATTTGGGTATTTTTTCCTTCTGAATGTTGTGTTATCAATGAATATCGATTGGGTTCATTTCTCCCCCAACCACACACATTCTCATTGATTCTGTATGATTTTTTGAATATATAAAACATTAGCATGATTTGGAATTCAAAAATATATTAAAGAATTTTCTCAGGAAAAATAATGAAATCTAAATGAGGAATAGCAATTTTATTATGAAATATTGTTTGTTGTTAATATTTTTCTTACTTTGTTTCATTCACATTTTCATTAGAAGAAACAGACACATTTGATTTTGCATAGAAACCCTGTATGCTTTATTCTGTTTCTCTTTTTTAACTAGGCTTTTGCTATGAATTGCTTAGAATTTGGTATATCCTGGATAAATGGAAAGTAATTCACCCTAAGAAGACTGTGAAACTGTTTTGTCTCAGCAGGCTCCATTGTGAAAGCCCAGCATGAGCTAGAGGGATATGAGATAGGCCATGCTGTAGCAGACTGTTGCTGTACATTTTAAATGTTCATGAATTACTATCAGTAGATGATGGGTAAAAAGCTGGACAAATGTGAACAGCATGAACATCAACCACACTTTAATTAGTGGTGGTTCCCCAGTAAACAGAATCACACATTAGATTGTAGAACAAAATCCCTAGAAAAAGGATAGCTAGATTTAACTTTATTTTAGTTGTGATTCATTAAGCAGTATCATATCTATTAAATGGATGGTAACAGTTATGCTTCTATGGCTGAAGTTTCACTAAAGGCTTTAACACATGTACTATCTCATTTGATCTTTACAATAACCCTGTGTGATAAATAAGGCATGTATTTTTCTCTTCATATTATAAGCTCATAAGGCTCAGCTGCTTAAGCCACTTACCAAACATGGTAATTAAAACGGTAGGGTTCAAGCCCACATCTTCAAATTCCACATCACTTATCATTCTGGCTCCGGTACCATCTTTAAAATCAGTTGCGTTCTGAGCACAGTTATTCTATACTAAAAATCTTGTTATATTTCTAAAGCTGCTATATTTGATTTGACAAATCTTCCTTCAAGTTCATTCTCTGATAATGATTAAATTTAATTGATAAAATCTTTAGAGTCTCTACAAGGGGTTAGTTTAGAAGCACAAGCTTTGAATTTCAGGAATAACGTTATAAAACCACAGGTTCCTGGGGTAATTACATGGGAACTGTCTGGGTTGTAACTTTCAGATGCCACAAGCAGAGCCAATCTCTCTCAGAACCCATAAAAATTTTAAAATATTGTGCTTCCTTCACCAAGAACAATGCATGTTCCAAAAGTATCGTGTTTCTCTTGCCTTTTTTTTAAATCAAACTTTGGCCATATAAACATCTGGGACAAAAAGAGGTATTACTTTTTCACACAAATATCTCCAGATTTCACCAGTTGGTGGAGGCAACTTAAATGTTGTATTTTAAAACAAAACAAAACAAAACAAAACAAACAGGGAAATCCAATTATCCCTTCCCCGACCCCCATACATTTACACCAACTTTATCCCTTTTTGATGATAAATATTATACATATATTTATAAACATAAAACTAGGTAGTTAGGTCTTGGAATTCCTTTGCATTATTATAGATAAATGGATGGCAAACTATTATTTGCATACTATTTGTATTTAAATCTTAGTATAAAAATTAACCCAAATAGAATGATTAAGGTGAAGGGATTAATTTCCTACAGACTGAAATATACTGAATGATCCCAATGGAATATTATCAGTATTCTACAGACTGTTTTCCTGACTCCTCAGTTTTTTTTTTTTTCTTTAAAACGTAAGTCCCTTGTAACTAGATTATTAAATTTTATGACTTTTAAGTGTGTACATATTATGTGTATATATATGTAAACCAATGTTAGATCATCACTAATCTAAATTTACCCTAAACAAAAAAGCTCAGTTATAACAGACTTGAAATATTCTTGCTTGATTTCAGTAACATGCCATATTATATTAGAAATAGATGGTAGAAAGTATTTGTGTGATGCTATAGATCTCCACATAAATAGGCTAGATCATCTAAATAAATACATACATTTAAAAATGTAACTGGTAGTCATCAGACTAAAATTTTTCCATATCCTAAATTGTCAAATTTAATTATATTTCAAAGTCCCAATACTTCATATTATGTTGATTCCAACCTTCTATGCGTCTCTGAATAGGCCTTTAAAACAAATAATGCTAATGTTTCTCATTTGAACACACTGATTTCAAGGGTTCCTCATGTGTTAAAATGCTTAGAAATTATACGATTCATAAATGTATTACCCCTTTCAATATGTAGTAAATTTAAAAAAAAAAAGAAAAAGAACTGCACTATTCAGCACTTCCTATAGGTCTGGCACTGTCCACATACTTGTGCACTTCATCCCTTTCAGTCCTGTGCACTTGTATGGTAGGTATATCACTGCCTTTATTTTACAAGTGAGGAAACTAACATTTAGAGAAGGTAAGAAAATGACTTGCCAGTGGTCACCAGCATGGATATGATAAAGAAGAAATTCCACTAGTCTGTCTAACGCACGCGACTAGCTCCCAGCAGTTGTCCAATGACTTTTCAAGATAACTAGCTGACTCAGGCTGATAACCCTACTTCAAGTGCTTGCCATGGACTGAATTATATCACCCCCAAACTCATATGTTGAAGCCCTACCCGTAATGTGTTGGTATTTAAAAATGAAGGCTTTGGGTCGTAATTAGATTGAGATAAAAATTTCAGAAGGGGGGAGCAGTCATGATGGATGTTTGCCCTTATAAAGAGAGATCCAGAAAGCTAGCACTTTCTGTCCACCAGCTGAGGACATGGCAAGAAGACAGGTACCCACAAGTCAGGAAGAGAGCTCTCCAGAACCTGACCAGGCTAACACCCTGGTTTTGGACTTCTGGCCTCCAGAATTGTGAGAAAATAAATTCTACTGTTGAGTCTACCTTGTTTATGGTATGTTGTTATGATAGCCCCAGCTAACACAGTGCTCTTACACCACTTTTGCAATAAATGGTCTCAGAATCCCTTTGTTTACCAAGCATAACAAATTAATTACCATCTGCTTGAGTAAATTTGGGATTTATTTATTTGATTTATCTAATTATGATTTCTGGTTCATTGTTACTTTTCATGCTTTCTTTTATTGAGTTTTTAAAGTTTTGTCCTCAATATATTGCTAAAGTGACTCTGAAATAACAACTACAAAAAACTACCATGGTTTAAAATTCATCTTAACCAGACTCTATACCTAAAATCTTCAGTTCACCTTTCTTTGAAAACTAAATAATCATGAAGCTCACTAAGCACTTGCAATGGCTAATTGTGTCTTTATTTGGCTCTACTTTTATCTTGAAATTGTCCAGGTAATTATCCAGTCACTAGGAAATAAAGATGTGATAACCTAGCTTTCCATGTATAAGCAAGTTTATTGTGCTCCAGGGATTATTGGGCAAGTTCTCAAGTGATACAGTGTTCAATTCCAAAAACTTCTAAAATGAAGGGTAATTTAGCAAAGGATTGTTTGTAATTGTGTTGCAAATACAAGAAAAAAAAATCATGCTTTTGAAATGACTACTTTCTTGAAACATTTGACTTTTTTACAGATGCCTTCGTTCTCCTGTTTCAGAAACTCTTACTTATCCTCAGACTGTCTCTTTTTCTTAAAGACATCCTTGACTTCTTCAGGATGGATCTGCTCTAATTCTTATACATTTCTGCCTAGAACTTATGACAAGAGATAACATTTATTCTTATTCATATAAATCTCATTTTTTTGATATTAGCTTCTTGATATT
This sequence comes from Panthera tigris, assembly GCF_018350195.1. NCBI lineage: Eukaryota > Metazoa > Chordata > Mammalia > Carnivora > Felidae > Panthera > Panthera tigris. The sequence continues at coordinate 38,006,786 of NC_056668.1, read as the reverse complement.
GATGTTACAAATATTTACACACAGGCCTAGTGTTCAATATGTAATATCTTTGTTGTTTGTTGGTTATTTTAATGAAGGAAAAATGCACTGAAAATGTTTAGAAAGAACACTCAAACATAGACATTAATTACTACTAAAACAGATTTGTATACAATGTAAACACTCCACATAATGATAATTTATGTTCAATAGTCTCACCAAGTAAAAACACAACAAAAATAAAAGACATGTTGGATATATAATAAACTACTCTTTTAAAATGCACACATGTAGATATGTACACCTTTACATACTGGGATGAATGTATAAAAAGTAGTAAAACAATAGCTAACATATTCTGAGCACTTACCAATTGCCACATCTTGTTCTAAACAACTTTACATGTACTAACACACTGAATTCTCACCAATGAAAGATGGTACTAATGCAAGAATTTATAAACAAAAATTTAGACAGAATTTTAGAAGGTTTTTGTAACTGGATTTGCTATGCATCATAGTTCAACAAAAACAAGAATTCATTAATGAAATAATATTAGGAAAGTCACTTGACAAATTCTCATCTGTCAAAAGTTTTTTTTTTTATTTGATACTGGGAAAGATAGCAAAAATAGGTCAATATTTAGGTCAATTATACCAAGACCCTCCCTGGAATAAATCATATCTATATTTGAAAAAGGAAATTTGATTAGTAATTTTTTCAATGCTAATTAGTTTCTAGCCACAAGCCACCTTTACTACCCATATCACCCCTTCATTCCAATACCTTTGGGTTAGTTCCAATCATATTCTGAGAGTTGTTTAACCTAAAATGTCTTTAGGGGATAATTTTCTAACCACTTTTTACACTACCACCCACAGTTTTCCACAAACTAAGATGCATCACAAAAGTTCTTTTTTCTTTCTTTTTTCCTCTTCTAAATAGAACAAGGGAAATACTAAAACATAAGTGACAATGACAATTTGATACTTTCTACTAAAGGTATTGTTCTCCCGCAGATAAAATGGACAATTCCATCTAAGTTTTAGGCAAGGTAATAAACAATGAAAATGATGAAGTGGGTGAATAAATAACCAAAATTTCAAAGCTTTCCAGTTTTAAATGATATTAATGATTCTAATGTCAAATAACTGATCCAAACTGAAAAAGATTGTGGAATGGATTCATGACAGTCCTCACAATTTTGATGTTGAAGCCATTGACAGTGATTTAGCTGAGTAGAAATATTTACCTACTTGATTACTACATTATCAAGAAATCTAATTGATGACTTACTCCCATACATTCACGTAAATGTACGCATATACTACAGGATGCATGTGTACACACACAAATATGCACATAGACACACACACACACACACATATATATATTTATATTTATACGTCATACACATTTTAAAACCCCCTTTTTTGCTTTTTTTTTGTTTTTGATTTTGTATAAGGCTATCCATTATTTTCAGTGTTTTTTATTAAGAAACTAGTTCTTATTTTATTATTTTAATAATTTCAGTAATAAACATTTTTTAAATAATATTCCTCTTATAGATGATTGTCTTTTTAAGAAGTCTCATATGTATTGAAGTCGTATCATCTATTAGTTTTATTTTGTAGAGAGGGTATTATAAAATATTTATTATATAAAAGGTGTCTAGCATCTGACCGGTTTTTAACCACTGCCTTATCGTGAGGATCAAATGGTCTAAAATATTCGAAAACACTTTGCCGTCATTAAGTGACTACGAATTCTATTTTTCACTTAGATTTGTAGCACTATGACATCTCTAGAAGGCAAGTCAAGCATTACTATCCCCATTTTACAGATCCAGAAATTGCGGCAGCAAGCAGGGAATGGACTTGTCAGCTTCTTAGGGGGAGAACTCAGGGAAAGTCAGTTTATCATCCAGTCTCTTGACCACTTGCAATCTGTCTGTTGCCTTACATGAAAAGGAGGCCAATAAGGGCCTTTTGAACGATGTTGTTAATACACAGATATCTAGTCTAATGGTGTCAATTATAGTGAGATTTGGTCTGTGCTGGTTTCTTGGAAGTTTTCAAAACCTAATTAATATCAATGTCTACTTCCATATTTACCTCCTATGTCCTTTGGCCTGTGACCATTGCTTCAGTAACTTCGAGACTTAATGTTTTCAAAATCCAAGTACATACAATTACCTGGAATAAATCAAGAGCTACCTCATTCCATTTTAACAAACTTGACTCTATCATCAAGCAATGGGGAACCATGGAATGCATTGACTAAATTTACATTTTAGACAAGTTGGTCTAGTGGTCTTGTGGCCCACTTCTCACTAGTCAGAAATACCACCCTGGAGGCTGTTGCAGGCACAAAAGCAAGAGATAATCAAGCCCTAAACTAAGGCAGTGACAGTGTGGGCCATTGATGTGAGAGAAGTAAGGAAGAGAAACCAGGAAAGTCCTACAGTCCATGGCTGCCTGTAATTCAACTGGATGCAAAGAAAACAAAGGAAAAGAACAAAATGGGGGGGGGGAATGAAGGCTTGTAGGGGGGGTTTATATGTGAAAGGATTAAGTTTTAAACCTTATACATTAAGTTCATAAATCAAAACTATTTGCCACATCTGTTTTTCTTTCTGTAAATATCTTGCAAATTTGTTGTTTTAGGTATTAGCACTGGATCTAGGGTTACGTTCTTTCTTTACTCACTCATTTTAAGGAGAAAATAAGACACAACTCGAAATAAGCTTGGAACTTTTACCACTTATAGTCTTCAACATCCCACGGTTTGCTTTAATGCTTCTAAGACTGTGGTTCTTAATTTGAAACATTTCACACTTAGTTAAATTTTAAGAGGTTTAAAACCCTGTAAATTCAAAATACAAATAAATAAAATGGAAATGTGTGAAAGCCTTCACTTTATATTCACAGATGGGAGGGTATAAAGCGGATATCAGTAGCAACAGAAATTAGAAACTAATCACCACTAATGTTAAATAAAGATGGCATAGAACAGAATATCTAATCTGATTTAATTGAAATTTAAATTCATAGTACGCAAAAGAAGGGGAATACAATCATTGCTTCCTCCTTTATCAGCACACACAAGTAATATCAGGTTGCACAATCACATTCCATTGCAAAGTATCATGATGCCATTTCATAAAGAATAGCTAGAGAAAGCGAAGCTGACGAATAAATTATGGTTTCAAGTGCTGCATATAAATTTACCTTCTGGAAGGTCTGTTAAACAAAAGAACTCTAGGATATTAATGTATTTAGAGGGTTATAAAAAAAGGAATGGCCTTTGCCCTATTTTTAACCTCATCGACCTCTCATTACAAAACCTTTCTACCATACTAGTAAGAAAACCTATTTTAAGGGAAAATTCAATGACCTAATCTCAAAATAATACTACAAACAATCTCTTTGCTGCTGTGGGAGAGGGTTGGGGATGAATGGTGGATCTTTTGACTCACCTTTTAGAATATACTCTTTTGTGTTTCAGTTTTGTTTTGAAACTACTGCATAATAATTAGCACATCTGACAATGCTCACTTCCTACTTGTCAGTACATGAAAGCTATATTGGGGATAATGAGGAGTGATTAATAGTGAAAATTTACATAAATCCTATAACATTAAGAGGAGGATTTTTCAGTGGAATAGGGGACCTGATATGAGAGAATGAATGGAGTATGTGTTTAATATAATAGTATTGTTTACTGAGAAATGTCCTCTCCTGTCTGATGTTACACAGAACTATTTATAAAAGAATTCTAGCAGCATACTTAAGAAACTTTATTTTTAAAAAAATCATGAAATAGACTTCACAGATTGCAATGCTAAAATTCAACATTTAAATATGTGTTATATATATTAATATTATATATTATATTTAAAAAACCTGTTGTCATTAAAATGCAGCTAAATGGAACTCAAACTTGTAAGTAGTTTATGAATGGTGAATCCACAATGTAAATTTGAAAACCCATTGTAAGTCAGCAAACAAAAATGGTGACACAAATGAAAAAAACATTCAGATGGGTTATACAGACTTCACTATCTATATGAGAGAAGTTTCATTTCATTGACAGAGACAAAACTTGTCCTGAACTCGACATCTAGGAGAATTTTGTCTTTATTTTGGTTCACTAAAAATAGGATGTTGTCCACAATTATGTTCCATCTGTTGCTATTTCTTCTTGGTGGCTCTTGGTGAACACTAAATGAACATTATAAAATATAATGGAGGATATTTCTTTTTACATGAACAGAGACAAAATATTTTCAAACTTTTGGCTCTGGATAAAAGTACAATTTTGAAATAAAATGTGAGAATAGAAATAGAACTGCAACTCCTCAATTTGAAAATTAGAATATTAAATCCAAATAAAGTACGTAAAAGAACAACAATGTACTATCATTATTATTTTATAAAAAAAAGACAGCGCTTCTAAGGGAGAAGATATATGTTATACCAATACGTATACAAGAATATGATGGGGGTCCCTGGTTGGCTCAGTAAGTTAAGCATCCCACGTCGGCTCAGGTCATGATCTCACAGTTCTCGGGTTAAAGCCCCGCATCAGGCTCTGTGCTGACAGCTCAGAGCCTGGCGCCTGCTTTGGATCCTGTGTGTGTGTGTGTGTGTGTGTGTGTGTGTGTGTGTGTGTGTGTCTCACTCTCCCCCCTCACCCCCACTTGTGTTCTGTCTCTCAAAAATAAACAAATGTTAAAAAAATCAAAAAAAAAATAAGGATATGATGTATGTATGTACATAAAGTTTATATATATAGTACATATATATTATATACAGAGTATGTAAAATTTTATATTTGAAGTATATACAAACAATAATATATACATACTATATATAGTATTTGTAAACCGTATATATAAAATATATAAACTGCTATACTATACTATACACATATAAACTTTTGGGAAACACTGTTTTAAATTCATCTTTTAAAAAAACTATCAGATTCAGGACTTTAAAAGAAGCTATATGGTAGGAATTCAGAGTTAATGTTTCCAAAATTGTCAGATATTCGTTTTCAAATGAGACCCTAGTTCATGGCTTGAATCTGGCAAGTACTTTGAATCATTTTTCAGCTATGAGGACTATATGTCTGCAATTTGAGGATATTACCACTAGAGGCCAGCCTTTTCCAGGCAAATGATAAAGTAATGAAGATTGTTCTCAAAGAAAATTTCTTTTTATTGAAAACATATAAATTCACTGCTTATATAACTAGTTTTTATAATATATGTTATTTTTAAAAAGTTGACAATCTTGTAGATATACTAGGAGGTTCACATAATTCATTATCACTATAATAATGGAAAAACCATGTGCTAAATGCTTTTTTGGCTAAGCACTTTCCACAAATTGTGTTACAACTCACCAAATCCCACAGAAAAGATACTCTTATTTCCATGTTATAAATGAATAAACTAAGGTTCATAGAAGTTAAAAATGTTCAGAGTTCTTCATATTTTTACTTCTGTCTACATTTTGATTGTCATCTTTAGTTCTCAACTCAAGATATACCGAGTTCTTGGCAGTTGCTTAAAAATGCTCTTCTGACATATATGTGCATGCTGCTTAAAAAATACATCTGTAATATATCTTCATTCACAGTCCTCCTTCCTTTTCTTCACTCAACATTTTAACATCTTACTATCCTACAACTGTCATCTCAAATCAGAGTTTCTGTAGAAGACCTATTCTGCATACATAATTATTAAGTTATGTTCCACGGACTTACTCTTAAGTCATTATTTTCTGCAGTAATATTATCAAGTATGTAATTCCAGACAATCAACATAATCTAGTTATAAAATATATGTCATATACAATCAACATAATCTATTTATAAAAGATATGTCTTGTATCTCCTTTTATCTTGCATGAAATTTAGCAAACCATTTGATTATCAAGCTACTAACAATCATTTTTAAAAAAAGTATGTTTTTGAAAACCTAAAATTTTTTGATTGAAGGAGTCTAATTGCCAGTAGGTTAAGCCAAAAAATATATATTCATACATGGAATTGGGAATTATAGGCATAATCTCCTTTAAGACCTGGCTAGATCCAGATATCCATGCCTCTTTCTTCATCACCATTTGTATTTGATACTCAGGCTGGTACTGGCTAGAAAAGAAAGGCTGTACTAGTAAAGACTTAAATATCTTTACAGAAGGCAATTTTAAAAAGAAAAAAAAAAGTGACTCTCATTCCCCTAGTATCCATCTAAAATCAGTGAGGAACTCTGATTCTCCTTGGGTAATGGGTCCTCCATCTGAAGAAAAGGATGAGGTTTCATGATTGGCTAAGTCAGGGCCAGGTGACTCCTGTAACCAGAAATTGTACAAAGTACACTAATGGATGGCTCCATCAAAACCGTCTAGAATGAGTGAGAGGAGAAATTTCCCAATGCATAGAGAGGGCATCTAATATCAAAAATAAGATACATCTACTTTAAATGTTTAGCTAAGGAAATATACCATGCAACACAAGATTTTATCCTGAGCACTTATTTTCTACTGCACATTTTACCAAGTTGGAATTTTTGTTTAATATGAGCCCATTTGAATATTTCTATGCTGCTAAAAGAGATGAAACAACTAAGTCCTTGAAGGTTAGTAAAGCCACGAGAAGCTGAACAGATTGTGAGTCTGTACATGATTCAGCCAAGGAACGTTTTGCAGATGATCCTGCCCTAGAGATATAACAGGAAAATATTCTTGTGACTATATATCATTTTACAATTTGGAACAGTGTAATGGACTGACGATAAATGGACCTAAAATGAAGTAAATAAACCAAGTTGCTAAAGGCAAAGCATACTTGCAGACTAAAATCCTCATTAGCAGCACGAAGCTAGAAGCCAAATGTTTGCTACCTTAGCAGCACCCCAGCCAGAGAGACACTAATTAGACAAGGAGATAAACTGTGTTGCTAAAGCAAACCCATCCTTTGTTTATGATTAAGCATTGAGTGACAGCAGTGAGCATAAAGATCCAAGTTCCAGCAGTCACGTATAAAGAGCAAGGGAATGTCAAAGACTAAAACGATTGCCAGGACTGAGGACCAGAAATATGGCCTTTGCTTGAACTTTAAATTTAAGAACAAAGTTTGACCTCACATAGGCAAAGAAACTAGGAAAAGTGAAGTGGAGGGATGCATAGGGTGATTAAGTGAAATATTTCATGAATATATGAGGGCATAATCTGGAATAACCCTTCAGCACTGTGAACAATTTAGAACAGCAGAAAGTGGATTTTATAACTAGTGCCTACTTCAAATATAAATTGCTGTAATAAAATCTTAAGTGGTATCAGGGATGTGATGGAAGATGGGAGGAACTGGTTCTTACGGGTAGAAATTTCATAAAGACTAGTATGGTAACATTAATAGTAACAGATATTCTGAGAAGGGTAATGCAGGAAGTAAGATCAGATCAACATGTAGGGTGTCAGTGAGCCACTGTGCCATAGATTTACTATAGATATCTTAGATCTGGACCCTAATCCAATTGCTTCATTTTATACACAAAATATGTGCAAGAAAAATGTGTGCAAGATCACATATTATACAAGATCCTAACCTGGATTAGAATTCAAGAATTCCTAATCCAGTGTCTTTTGCTGTATTGTACTGGTTGCAGACAATAGAAAAACCATCACTAGAAGCACACATTTTTCCTTTTTTTTAATGTTTATTTATTTTTGAGAGAGAGAGAGAGTGCAAAAAGAAGGGGTAGGGGGCAGAGAGAGAGAATCTGAAGCAGGCTCCAGCCTGTGAGCTGTCAGCACAGGACCAGACATGGGGCTCCAACTCATGAATCATGACATCATGACCTGAGCCGAAGTCAGCTGCTTAACTGATTGAGCCACCCAGCCGCCCCTAAAAGCACACATTTTTCTACATTATTAAAGTTGGTGACATTTGGGTCTCGAATGAAGCTATTATTTTTTCTCTAAAGACAATAATAACTTACTCATCTGGAAATGATATTTTTGTATTAAAATATATTATTTACTAAAATCACTGCATTTTCTGTATACTCTATTAGAGGACTAAGTATGTACATTTAAATGTATGTATATCTGCATGCATAGATTTAAAAAGCTATTTTAATTCATATATTTTTTTATAAAGTTTTGTAGCATGAAATATCATGCAAATGTTTTGAAATAGGAGTCTAGTAAGCTAGCTTGTTATTAGTTGAACAGACATTGTGAAGTTGGCCTTGTCTTTGACATAGGCAATGTCAGACCTCATTGAATACTATTGCAACCTCTTTGTCTTAAGGTCATGCCTTTCATTATTAGGTCTGATGGCTGATGACTATAAGCTATGTGTTCAACATCACCTGGAAAACAGACCTCCCTCACAAAATAGTCTCTGAGTTACCCTTTAGTGCCAGAGACTCATTTAACAGATGATATAATCTATCAATAACTAGAGATCAGAATTACAATCCAAATATCTTTGGGAGAAATAACATATTAACTTTAATTCTCAACAAAGCATGAGAAAACATAACTTACTCTACAGTGTGATGTAAGAATTCAATATGCTATATAGACATTTATCCATAAATACAGAACACAGACACATGTACTTATTATCATCATTAATAAAATTTAACTAATTTCTAAGCCATCAATTTGTTAATTTTAAATGTCTATGTTTTCTTTAATGTTTAAACACATATACATACACCCCAAACTGACAGTTCCTTAAATGAATAGCCTGGGAAATTTCAGCAGAAAACTGTCTGGAGAACTATACTGCAAGTTCTTTTGTTTTTGTTTTTTAAGTATAAGAATCCAAAGCCATAATTCTATTTCAGTAAGTTTTAAAACTCAACTGAAGAAAGCCATTTTGAGAAAGGAATTATATAAAATGAGAATACTTGGCATAAATTATTAACGTCTTGAAAGTACATTCATATGGATAATTTATTAGTTTAATGTTCTTACTTTGCGGATTCATCAGTAAAATTATTCGAGTTTTATGTCAAAGGAAAGTCTGTAGGAAATCCCTGCTTCAGAATGGTGCAAACTTACTCATCTTACTCAAACTTACTCATCATCAAGCACAGGGAAAAAAAAAAAACAAAAAAAAACAAACTCTGATGTGGACTCTCTTTTCTAGAGTAGGCTGGCAGCAGCTTGAGGCAAAAGCCCACACCACCATCAGCTCTGTGTAAGTAACAAGTATAACAATAAGAATGATCAAGCTGCTAATACTTAGTTATTATTATAGTAAAATAAAAAATTCTCAGGTACTTTTTTAAAAATCTTGGCTCAGGTTTCCCTTTCCTGAGCTGCAACTCTCACTTTTCAACAGCACTCCACACCTGATTAGATTCGCACACAATCTTGGTAACACTTTCACTGGAAGATGATGTAGAAGATAAATTATCAAATAATCATTTACTCTCCCAAAACAAGTTTTATTGATTTCCAGATTTGTCACAATAGATTCTATCTGTAATGGAAGAACCCAGAATTCTATATTTTTCCCTGAGATAATGACAACCATCTCTAATAATGTACATTATATCCAATCACTCCGTTAGGTTATGTAATTTTTGATACTCTAATTTAAGTCTCAGAATCAGTTTTTAAAAATGCTACCTATTTTCGCCCTCACAAAAATACCATATGGCTGAGAAAATTCATTTAAAGTACAGTTTTAATAATATAATATAGACATTAATATTGCCCTGTGTGTCTACAAGACTGAAGCTGAATATATTACACAGTTTACATTGTTGAAATCCATTGTTCATCTCCTTAAATAATCATTTATTCCTTGTTGATTCTTCATATTAATTTCTATTAATTAGAATTTCAAACTTATTTCTTTGGTTTCATAAACTATTTCTATTATAATAGTGGGCACTGTCTCTGGTAGCCTCCATTTCCATGTGCATTAACTATTAACCCATGTTTATTTAGGGTCCTGTTGGGACTAAGGAAATTTCCACAAAGTCAATAAAAATGATCTTGCAGATATTTGAGAGAGAGACGGTACACAGGTAGATGGTCAAATAAACATGTAGACTGAAAAATATATCAGAAGTTATCTTTTTTAAATGACTATTCTGAGTGTTCAAATTAATCTGTCAAATCTTTAAATACACTTGTAAAAGCAATCTAACTTAAATGATAATCACTATTTATATTATGTAGTTGTTTTCTGAATAACAGTCATGTATAATAAGCTGTGTTTCCATTTAGTAGGGTCATTTTGACACCGGAGATTAAAGAAAATGTCCTTTAAATTTGATTTAGTCAACCAGTTTTAATTTGTCAATCTAAAATTGTCTAAAAACATTGGATAATGTCTTGATAAGACTGTAAGATTCTCCCAGAAATCCCTCCCAACCCTCACTGCAATATTGTGGGTCAGGTCTTTCTCTCCAACCTAAATCATTGTAATACATTTCTAAATGATGTCAATGACTCAAGTTTCTCCCATTTCATTCTATCTTCCATTTGTTGCCATCATAAAGTTTGTTCTAAAACATTAATAGAGCCAAAAACCTATGGTGGCATGACTAAAATAAAAACTAACAACAATACCAAATGCTGAAAAGGATTCAGAGAGATTGGATAACTCATATAAGTAAAAATGTAAATGGTACAGCCACTTTGTGAAACAGCTTCTTAGTTTTTTATAACACCAAATATGTAGCTGTAATATGAACCAGCAATTGCACTGTTGGGCATTTATTCCAGAGAAATAAAAACATATTCCCACAAAAACCTATACATAAATGTTTAAAGCAATTTTATCCATAATAGCAAAACATTGGAAACAACCCAGATATCATTCAATGGCTGAATGATTAAACACACTATATTATATTCTTACCATTGAATACTAGTTCAGTGTTCAAAAGGAATAAGCTATTGACACATACAACAACTTTTATAGATCCAAGGGATTTAAGCTGAATGAAAAGAATCCAAACAATTGTAAAAAGTACATATAATGATTTATGATTCCTTTTAGATAACATTTGTTAGTGATAGTTCAGGATCAGGAATGCGGGTAGAAGTGAGGTAATACTAGGGATCCTTGTGATAGAACCATATCAACGGTTGCGATATTGTAACCTAGTTTTGCAAGATATTACAATTTTATTATTGTGTTCTAGTACTGGAATCTCTGTATTATTTGTTAAATATTATTTGTTACTTGTTAATATTTCACATGAATGTATAAATATCTCAGAATGAAAGGTTTGATTAAAACAAACAAACAAACAAACAAAACTACGGGGCTTCTGGATGGCTCAGTTGTTAAGCATCTGATTTTGGCTCATGGTTGGCGAACATAAGCTCTGCTTCAGGTGAGTTCAAGCCCTACTTCAGGTGAGCATGAGCCCCACTTTGGGTTAGTCCCGCTTCTTTCTCTCTCTCTTTCTCCCTCTGCTCTCTCTCTTCCTTTCTCTCTCCCCTTTCTCTCTCTCTGCCCCTCATGGGATACTCTCTCCTCTCTCTATCTCTCTCTCTTTCCCTCTCTGCCCCTTGCTCAGTTGTGCCCGCTCTCAAAAAATAAATAAATAAATAAATAAACAAAACAAAAAACTATGATGATTTCAATCTTGCAAAAGAAAAAGTGCAGGTGCACCTGGGTGGCTCAGTTGGTTGAACATCTGACTCTAGATTTCAGCTCATGATCATGATCCCATGATCCCATGATTGGGCTCTGAACTGAGTGTGGGGTCTGCTTAAGATTCTCTCTCTCTCTCTCTCTCTCTCTCTCCCTCCCTCCCTCCCTCCCCCCCCCCCCTGCCCCTCTTCCCTGCTTGCATGCTCTCTATTTCTCTAAAATTAAAAGAAAAGTGCAAACTCTTCAATACATACAGAATATGGCCTTCGGACTTTTTTTATCCTCATCACTCTTTGCATGTTATGCTTTCTCTCCTTACCTCTACTCTGTAATCTATACTCCATACGTGTTAATCTGTGTGAAACTTTTTACATCACTCTTGTACCACTGAACAGAGTGAATTGTGGTCTCTATAATTACCAGTGAGTTGTAAGGATTCGAGTTGTGCCTACAGCCTTTCCACTCTTCTCTAAAATAATACATACTAACACACATTTGCACGATAGCCACCAGGAATGAGAGAAGAGAAATGAAACAAAACAGTGGGTGTTGGTTTTTTGTTTTTTTTTTTTTTGCTATGGAGGTTGTATAGTATATAATCTAGTTGTGGGGGGAAAATCTAAGTATTAATCTCTTTATTTTATTATCTGTGTTCTCCTAAAAATAATTTAAAGTTGGCATCAAAATACATGCAATATAGCACTTTGAATCACGTTTTTTAAAAAATGTGCTATAAGGAAAAATAGGTAAAGTATATTGCTGATATGTTACATAATGCTCACCTATAGGGGACATAATTCATAATGTGCACAATCATGCAGCAGACTGATGAAGTTTACACACAACATAAGTTTCATATTTCTAAGTATCAAGCACTATTTTATGCACTTTATGTGTCAGCCAATTTGATCACCAATACTACCCTGTGAAATAATCATTAACTCCTTTATACATGAAAGAAATTGAGGAGGAATGTGACATATTTTAGATTTAAACCCCTGTCTACTTGATTACCAAGGGTATACATTTAATCTCCTAAAAACAGAAAACATACTTGGCTTTCTAGGAGTCAATTCAAAGAAGAAAACAGTCAATTAAAAAGTCACAGTGTTCACTACGTAGAATAAAGTTTTTTTTATGAAAACCATACATGCTCCTGAAACTGAGGACAGAGGTTAAGTTTGCTTCTTCTTCCTAATGGAAAGGACAATATTTGTTTGAAGTCTGGGACTGATTGTTACATTCTGTAGATTGCTTCTCCTTTGAAAGTATTAGAATATTGTTAGAAATAGTTTTATAAAACAAGTCCATCCACTTCCCAGTTACTAGACACACACACACACACACACACACACACACACACACACACACACACACAAATAATAATAATAAAATAAAGTAGCCTGTCTCTATGAGATATTACCTGCTATCTAAGATAGAGACTTGCCTATCAGCAAATTCCCAGTGTTTTCTAGAAAGGAATGTATTGTTTAGGTATAAATATTTTCACATTGATCCAAATAGGGGAGGAGGCAAGTTTATATGTACTCAATTCGAAATATAGGAAACAAATGTTCAAACTCAAGTCAGATTTTACAGTGTAAAGCAATGATTCAGAGATTAAATTCTTCTATAACTTTCCATTTATGTAGTTGTTTTAAAAAGTGTATATCTAGTTATTTACATTTTACTTCACTAAATGATTCATTTTTCACTTGTCTTTTGATTGCCTGAGACTTACTTTAAGTGAGATTTAAACTAGAAGATGCTGTCACAGTGAAACTTCTTATACACATTTAGTAGACAGATTATTTTTAGAGTGAGGAAAAGAGTAGAGAAATTTTTCCTAACTTAAAATATACCTCAAGAAAATTTGATAGGTTCACAAATTGGTTCTCAGGTTTTAAGTCCAAAAATTCATCAATCACCTTTGAGACACCTAAATAAAATGTATAATTTCTTATTTTGTACCCTTTTTATTGAAACTTTCTTGATGGGATCTTATGTACACGAATCTGTATAAAAAAATTCTTGAGGGGCACCTGGGTGGCTCAGTCAGGTAAATGCCAGCTCTTGGTTTTGGCTCAGGTCATGGTATCATGATTTGTGAGTTTGAACCCCATATCAGGATTCTCTCTCTCTCCCTCTCTCTTCTCCTCTCTTTCTTGAGCTCTCTCTCTCTCTCAAAATAAATAAATAAACTTAATAAAAAAATCCTGAAGATACATGCAAATATTTTTGCTATGTATATTTATGGATTTATTAGGCATTCACAAAATTAAATTTTGAAACATTTTATCAGGCAATAACTTTGATTAGTTAAAAAATGAAGTATTAAGCAATGTTTTTTTTTTTTTCTAAAAGCACTGATGCCTTACTAGCATTAAAATGTTATTACACAACTCAAATGAGATTTGGAGAGAGATGGCTTACTACAGCCTGCTAGTATTTCCTTTTGAGCCATATTCCTACTCTACATTTTAGTGGACATTCAAGTACTTAATTATAAACAACTTGGAATCTCTAAATCAAAAGAGAATGTGTAAGCAAAAAAGAATTAAATAGGGAAGGGTTTTAGAATTCTTTAAATGTAAAATAATTCTAAATAATGTACATAATGTTTAATTTTATGTAATACTCCACTGAAATTTTTCCAGTATATAATCTCATTGTATTTTCAAAAGATAGGAATGTTTTATTACCCCTATCTTAGAGGGGAGGAGACAATGTCTTCTCCAAGTTTACACACCTAAAAAGTGGTCATTTAAAACCTGATTTTGTTGTTGTTGTTGTTGTTGTTGTTGTTGTTTAGGGAAAATAGGGATACAATCACAAAAAGATGAGGATTTCTCAAATGAAGATTATTTTGGTGGAAGGGGTAGAAAAGTGGCATACATCAAATATGATAAATACATTTAAAAATCAGCAGTTTTGTGTTCTAAAATGGTTTCATTTATCTCACTAATAATTGCCACAATTTACATGTCTATAAGGTACCCTGAAGATGTAGCATTCCTTCAGCAGACACTATTAGCAAATGTCACATTGCGGTTTTCTTCATATATAAACAGAAGCCTCAGGAGACAAAGATGAAACTTCTTACATGAAAGGTTATACACTCTAAATGTCAGTCTCTTAAAATACTCTAAACCCTTCTTAAAGATAGTTAATGCAAATAGCCTAAAATGTGCTTCAAATTACATTTGAAAGTATTGTTTTTCTTCTAGACAAACAGGTTGGCAGAAGTTACAAAGCCAAACAACTCTATGAGCAGTTATAAACAGTGCTATTCAATGAGCATAAACAGAAGAACTCCACGAGGTATGAATAAATTGGCATGGTACCATCTGCAATTAAGAACACCATAACCTAGCTAATTGTTTTTGTTCATGATGGCTAGTGAATCTTCGTCCAGCTCCTGAAATTGCCAGATGTATCCTGATTGGCATATGTAGATCTACACATGTGTGAAACTTCGAGCTATACATTTCACGTCTCTGTAGAATGTTTAAGTATTTATCTTACATCTCAGCACTTTTCCATGGAGTAATAGCTATTCAACTTATATTTCACAAATTCCAGAGTCCGCATTTAGAAGACAGTTATTTTTCAGGTGAGTTACTTCTCAGCATCCTAAGGTAGTTTTCTTTTTTCAGTCATGAATTGGTAGATCAGTATATTTCTTATATATTTTGCTCCTCCCATCCTAATATTTATAATATCTAAGTATTTATATCTAGATCTTTTTATTTTCATTTTTTTTAAATTTTTTTTTAACGTTTATTTATTTTTGAGACAGAGACAGACAGAGCATGAACGGGGGAGGGTCAGAGAGAGGGAGACACAGAATCCGAAACAGGCTCCAGGCTCTGAGCTGTCAGCACAGAGCCCGACGCGGGGCTTGAACTCACGGACCGCGACATCATGACCTGAGCCGAAGTCGGCCGCTTAACCGACTGAGCCACCCAGGCGCCCCTATATCTAGATCTTTTTAAAGAATTTATCAATGTATTTCCCTGGCTTGTAGAAGAATAAACAAGTATGTATGTTAAAATTATTTCTAGTGAGCACATACATGTAAATACACGATTTGATGTCCTGAAGATAAATTGATTACATATGTTACTACCATTGTATAGTTAGAGTGTAGAATAAAGATTCTATAAAATTTTAAAATCAGGCAATAGACTCTAGGAGTATTGATAAAAGAACCAGACTGTAGAATTTCAGAGTTGTTCATTATCTGAGTTAATTCCACCCTTTTGATAAGATGGGTCATAGGATGTTCTCTCCCACAGGACTTCTCATCAACTTGAGGCATTTCTCATCTCCAAGATTTTTGTTCTATAATTATTAACATCAAAGTCCATCTCTTTTGACTCTTAAATACATAACAAACTGAGGGTTGATGGGGTTGTGGAGGAGAGGGGAAAATGGGTGATGGGCATTGAGAAGGGCACTTGTTGGGATGAGCACTGGGTGTTGTATGTAAGTGATGAATCATGGGAATCTACCCCCAAAACTAAAAGCACAGTGTATACACTGTATGTTAGCCAATTTGACAATAAATTATATTTTTAAAAAAGTCCACCTCTTTTAAGAGAAATTGTGTAAGAATGTGAACACACCTAATGTCACAAAATTATACACTTAAAATGCTTTACCCTGTGTTATTTACCACAATAAAATAGTGTAAGAGAGAGAGAATACATAATGCTTTCTAAATTATTTACATGCAAAATGTACTTAGATTTGAACAGCTAAGTTTTTAGAACCACACTGATTAATGTTAATAGTGACAAAAGACATACCAAGGCCTGAAATTATTTACAATCTATTGTAAAGACAGAACAATCAATTAAAAAATTAAATGTTGCTAAAGAAATTCAGGGAAGGATATTGTTAAAACATTCTTGGGTCTTATTAAAGACCTGAACAAATACAAAGCAGCTGTGATTTTATTTAAGATCTGAGTTCTGTTGGTACAGAAAGCATATTTATAGTAATCAGGGAGGTCCCCTTCTCTTTGTTTCCCAGCATATGTGGTGCCCCTGCAAGCGTCACACATAACAGTCCTTTGGGGTCAATCATTTATGTGGAAGATTTTAGTCACTTGCTTTATGTTCAGTTAACTCTGCTTCTGTGGCTCCATATGTAAACAAAGATCTTGACTCAAAGTCTTGGAATTCTCTCTTTTTAAAAATTCACAGGAAAATTAAAATTGCCATTAGAACCTACTTGTGAATTCTAGTGGCCCTGTATAGATCTGGGATTTTGTTCAAGGCTCATGGTGGCTTGTACATAAATATCAAGAAAATTTAAAATAGCACTCATCTATAAATATCCCCTACCCCCACCTTTCAAACTAATTTGCTGGTATTTTTATTTAAAAAAACTTTTTAATGTTTCTTTTTTATTTTTGAGAGAGAGAGAGACAGAGTGTGATCAGGCTATGGGCAGAGAGAGAGGGAGACACAGAATCCAAAGCAGGCTCCAGGCTCTGAGCTGTCAGCACGGAGCCCGATGAACTGCAAGATCATGACCTGAGCCTAAGTCGGACGCTCAACTGACTGAGCCACCCAGGTGCCCCAGTGGCACTTTTAAGGAGAAACAAAACTAATGGTTTCCTTCTCACCTTAAAACTATGAATACACTGCTATTCAATTATAATAGAGTATGTATTTTTAGCATTGCAAAATTTAGTCTTATTACAGTCCTAATGCAGTCTTAAAACAGTTTTACCTGAATGATTAATATTTGCCATGCCTTGTTTTGAAGTATTTACAATATGGGGGGGCACCTGGGTGACTCAGTTGGTTAAGCGTCTGACTTCGGCTCAGGTCATGATCATGCAGGATCGTGGGGTCAAGGCCCACATGGGCTGTGTGCTGACAGCTCTTCTCAGAGCCTGGAGCCTGCTTCATATTATGTGTCTCCCTGTCTCCACTCTCCCCCGGCCTCCTTCTCTCTCTCTCTCTCTCTCTCTCTCTCTCTCTCTCTCTCTCTCTCTCTCTCTCAAATAAAATAAACATTAAAAAATAAAGTATTGGGGCACCTGGGTGGCTCAGTCAGTTGGGCGGCGGACTTCAGCCCAGGTCATGATCTCACAGTCAGTGAGTCAGTGAGTTGGAGCCTCGAGTCTGTGCTGACAATTCAGAGCCTGGAGCCTGCTTTGAGTTCTGTATCTCCCTCTCTGTCTGCACCTCCCCCACTCACACTCTGTCTCTCTCTCTCTCTCTCTCTCTCTCTCTCTCTCTCTCTCTCAAAAATAAATAAAACATTAAGAAAAAGTATTTACAATTTTTTTTATTTAATTGCAACCAGATATAGATTTTAAAGGCATGGATCCATTCTAAAAATATTATATGAAAGTAAGTATATATGGAATTCCTAATTTTATATTCTTAGGATACTCTAGTGTCTTTTCTCCTTGTATAGTTTTTTTCTCTTTATAATTTAATGATATTAATTGATTAGTTCAGTTTTGGTCTCATGTTTTAACTAAATTACCCTTTTCCCCCACAAAAACTCCCTCTTCTTGCATTATGTGGAATCGTTTTCTGTCATAAAAGTTCTAAAGTGGTGGTGTGGGTAGGTGGGTATTTGACTTACTATCAAATTTCCATTTTAATTACCCAACTCCTGAAAATTAATACTACTATAAGCAGATTTTACAGCAGGTACTCTGCCAGATTTGCTACTGTTTGAATGAATTTTATGTGACATTGTCCTCTTAACCCCAACAGAATTTCACATTTCAATAATTTATCAAGTTCATTTTCTAGGTGACTTTTACATTCTGTCACAGTTGTGTTGCCTAATAATTTTCTAATAAATAGAATCTTATTTTCCCATGTGATATTGGAGCATCAGCTTCAATTTAGAAATTGAGCAAGACAGTAGAAACCAAATGTTGCAGTATGGTGCTGTGTTTATATGTCCAGAAAACCGATTAGAAAGTGTAAGGACATGATTGCCCTTCCTGTACAATAACTTTCTGGAATAAATGTTATTAAGTCACCAGTTAGATATTTCTGATCACTGGATAGCTTTGTAATGAATAATATCATGGAGACTGGCATATCACATATGGACAAGTCTCTGAAATGGGGTAGACAGAGATGTCTGGGTGGCTCAGTTGGTTAAGCGTTTGACTCTTGATTTCAGCATGAGATTGAACCCCAGGTTGGACTCCATGCTAGGGGTGGAGCCTGCTTAAGATTCGTTGCCTCAGACACCTGTTCCCCCTTTAATCACGGAAAAAAATAAGTAAATAAAGGAAAAGATGGGTGTGTATATAGTTTAGATCAGGCTATAAAATGTGGAGTAAGTGTTGGGGTGCCTGGGTGGCTCAGCTGGTTGGGTGTCTGACTTCAGCTCAGGTCATGATCTCACAAATTGTGAGTTCAAGCCCTGCATTGGGCTCTGTGCTGATAGCTTAGAGCCCAGAGCCTGCTTTGTATTCTGTGTCCCTCTCTCTCTATGCCCCTCTCCCACTCATTCTCTTTCTCTCTCTCTCAAGAATAAATAAACATTAAAAAAATTTTAAAAATGCGGAGTAAGTGTATTTTCCTGGGAAATTAATAAAAATGGAAGTAGCAATTGTTAAAATTCTACCATGTGTTAGGAATTATGCTAAACACTTCATGGATGTATTCTGACTCAAAGTAGTTATTATTATTCTAATTTTATAGTTAACAGTTATGAAAAGGTTCATTAGACTACTAATCACACTTAAGTCCAGATGTTTTTTTATTCCATGTTCCCACCAAACCATCTGTAGGGTTTAAGCCAAGAAGTCATCCTATGCTTAGTGAACACTAACCAGCTTCAAGTACAAAGGCTGACATAAGTTTATGGGAACATCTTTAGCTTTACTGGACCTTTGCTCTTTCACTTATAATCTGAGATGTGTTTTCAAAGTTTTCTTCAGAGTTTTCTTGATTATTATCTCCCTACCAAATGCTTTTACTCTTTCTTGCTTGTTGCCTGCTTTTAGTCAATGAAAAGTACCACTTCTCTAAAATTGTAAAGCTGACATAAGTAAGTAGAAGCAAGATATTTAGTAAATTTGAGTGGAGCCTTAAATTAAACTCTAAATATCTGCAAAGTGTTTACCTTTAAAAATCTAACACTTGACACAATACCTGTCCATAAAAAAAGGACAGGTTTAATATATTTCCATTGAGTGAAGGAACAGATGACCAGATGGTTTTGTTCATGGCTCTATCCCCAATGCCTAAAACAGGAGGTGGTAAATAGAAGGCACTCAGAAACATTTGACTTCCTCCTGCTCTGAACTTTTAAACAACTTTATTTAAGTCAAGGTCCCATTATTATGGAGGATGAAATCAGGGAATATGTAGAATATGCAAATAAGAAAATATGGCAAAATGTTTACATTGATGTTGAGGCTGGGCTCATGAGGGACTGCCATACTATTTTCTGTACATTTTGAAGTTTAATTCTTATAGCTATTTGAATAACTATCCACTCATAACTAATATAAATAAGTAACAAACCACAGCAGTTTGGTGACTGAGAGTTGAGCACATTGGTCTCTGATCAAAACAGGAGGGAGTAAAAGAAATGCCTCATTGTGAAAAAGGGAAAGGAAAACATCCTGTACTTTCACAATGCAGCATTTGAATTGGCACTCTGCTTTCAGTTTCAGCACTGACTTTTCAGTCCTTCCAATTTCCTCCACCAGGCGTGTCTGCCTCTCGAGTGGCGACGGCTCCCATAGCTGTGCTTTGGCTGTATTTGGCAGTCATAGTATAAGAAATTAGCCAAGTGCTTGAATCTGGGTCTTATTTTTTTTTAATTCATTCTTTCTTTCCTCTATGTTTTTAAAGCAATATTTAGTACTTCAGCTCATTCCTTGGCAACTTTTATCTTGCTTGAACCACCATCAATAATGGTATTAACACAGAGACTACTGCCAGAAACTCAGGTTCTGTGGCATCAGTGGCCTTGCTGGTCTTCAAGCCAGTGCACCTGCTGCTGGTGCAGAATCAGGCTGTTGATAAAACTGTAATCCCCTCATGGTTCACCAGCTTAGCTTTGAAAGCAACTACAGGCATGTAGGAATGTTTCATGGAAAGAGTGAAGACATTCCCAGGATTTTTTTTTTTCTATAAGCTTTCTTCTACATTTCTTTAATCCATAAACAATCATGTTTATGCATTTCAGAACTGGTGGAGGGGTGAGTTAATTCTCTAAACTGGAATTATGACTCAAAGAACTTCTTCCTATATCCAAGACACTATAGCTGTCAACATAGACATGTTGATATTAATTTCTTTAGGGAGGCTTATGATGAGGTGTTAGGGGCAAACCTTCTCTCAGGTGGGAAACTCTAATCTGATAATTTCTTGATTCCTTAAACTTTCAAATTGATAATATTCAAATAATTGCCATCACTGAATGGAGTTTCTCTCTACCTACATTCCAACAACTTTTGGCTTGTTTTCAAGCACAAAAGAAGTGAAGTCTGAACTTTTGCTGCAGAATCATGGCTTAGGTAATAAAAATAAAATAAAATAAAAACTTTTGTAAAAAATTGTATGTTTGTTCTGAATGCTTAATTTAAGCTTCCATTAAAAGAAAATACAAGGCTAAAAACATATTTATATGTAATTCCTCACTAGACCTTTCTGATGGAAACAAGCTGTGGCTTATGAATTGGTCAATATATACTAATTTAGGAGCTTAATAAAACATTAATAGTCCATGTCACCATAAAATATAGACCAAATTGTTGCCACTAATAACTTGAATAAAATATATACAGGATCTTATGTTTATCAAAGTAGATGCCTTTTTTATACATGAAGGAAAACTATGAAAAAAATAAATTACTGGTATATATTAAGAGTAAGACTATTACCAAGTATGATTTAGATAAAACATATATGTTCTTAAATTTAGTCTTTATTTATACCAAGTATTTATACCAAGTATGTTGATAAATGTATAAGATGTAACATAAACAACCTAACAGATAATTAAATAAAGACAGAGTAAAATTCAAAAGGTCTCAGAAAAGAGACTCAAGCTATTTGAAAGGTATTTAAAAATACCCAAGAAAGTGTATGCATAAACAAAAATATCATGGCCAAAACAAAGATAATTTAATCTAACTCTCATATAATCAAATGCATACTTATCAGTCTTTTCCTTGGCCTTTACAAATGGGTTTGGCTCACTGTCTGTTGAAGAAAATCCATTTCTGGCAAAGGTTTTATACACAAGAGATCTAGTTTATTTTGATAAAATTAAAATTTAAAGACCACTTCTCTCCATGATTGTTTTGGTTCCTGTAAGACTTCCAAATGAAGGAGATGCTTTAAACATATGGATGGGGTTAAGATGCCATCTGTACACTGCATGGGACCTCATACATACTAAATATTGGGATGGCTTTCAATCAACATTCCTCCAAACTGAAAAGTAGAAGAAACAGGTACTCAAGCTTTAGTTATAAGAACTTACGTTATTGATACCAATAGCTTGAAGCTGCAAGGATATAATGTACAAATACACGTGTACATAGCAGATATTCTAGAAAATGTTACTGTGAAAAACTGAGGGGATTATCAGACCCATAAATTTAGGTCCTCTGAATTCTAAATTAATTCATTGTATGTTTAATTAATACAATAAAAGCATCATCATGCTAAATATCCTATATAATATTTTGAAAGCCATTTTGAAAAGAAAATTTATTCTGTGTTTTATTTGACAGACTCAGCATCATTATTACTGTTTATTTTCTATTCCCCAAATAGAGGCTCTAATCTTAGCTAGTGTTTGCTACAAACCATGAAATTAGTCCATTTTTAGTTCAAGGTACAAAATTTAGATGCAGAGTAATAGAGTCAGGCTTCTTCCTCCAGATACATTTATATTTCTTATAGTAATTTGAGTCTATCTAATAAGCACCACATGAGCATATAAATTACTGATAGATACTGTTGTGGGATTGAGGGGCACCTGGGTGGCTTAGCTGTTTAAGCGTCTGACTTCGGCTCAGGTCATGATCTCATGGTTTGTGTTGAGCCCCACATTGGGCTCTGTGCTGACAGCTCAGAGCCTGGAGCCTTCTTGAGATTCTGTGTCTCCCTCTCTCTCTGCCCCTCCCCTGCTCTCACTCTTTCTCTGTCTCTCTCAAAAATAAATAAAATATTAAAAAAAAATTAAAATTTGCTGTGGGATTGGGAAACTAAGACAGCACTACCTGTCTCTCTGTCTCTCTCTCTCTCATACACACACACATTCACACAACAAGGAAGTGTTTGTGGTCTGCATTCTTAAGGTAAAATTAGAACTGTTTTCGTGGGCATATAAGTAAATATGAGAAGTCCCTAAAAGGCATGTCATCTGATCCTTTTTCTTAGTCTTCAAATGTTTTGTCTCAAAACTGGCTTTGCATTTATAAATATATTTATGCCTATGGGATTAGGCATGAAACTGAATTTTGAATAACACTATTATCAGCATAACAATACTGAAATAATTTCTTATGAAGGATCAAGTCTTGTGGCTAGAAAACATGGGATGCAAGATGAGAAATGGACTCAGTAATAGATTAAGTGTTCTCAAAATGCCTTCAAGAGGCAGAATGACTATATTTCTGGATCACTTCTCCTACAACCAAGTGAATCACTTTGTGTTGTCAATATACTCATCACAAAAGTACAAAACTACTGTTGTTACAATAAAATATTTTAGTTGTATGCATGATCCCTCCTTTATAAAAAACATAGGGAAGGATCCATTTTATATTTAATTCTTAAAAAGAACCACTGGGGAGCCTGGGTGGCTCAGTTGGTTAAGCCTCCAACTTCGGCTGAGGTCATGATCTCACAGCTCCTGAGTTCTAGCCCTGCGTCAGGCTGTGTACTGACAGCTCAGAGCCTGGAGCCTGCTTTGAATTCCGTGTCTTCGTCTCTCTTTGCCCCTCCCTGCTCATGCTCTCACTCTCTCTCAAAAATAAGTAAACATTAAAAAAAGTTTTCTTAATAATAAAAAAAGAACCACAAATTGGGCTTTACACTGGTGATAATTATATTTAATTATGTTTGATTTTGCTAAGAAACTCTTGCCTGTAAATGGAAGAAAAAAAAAAGATTTGAAGGAATAAATTGAACAGAGTAAGTACCAACTTTATTTCTTCTATTACTTTGAAAAATTGAAAGTCTACTATTTTAATAATTGTTGGTTATTATTTTCATTCCTACGTCAACTCTCTGATCTCTGTCTTCTCTAAATTCACAAGTAGCAGAGATAATTTTCATCTTAGTTGCAATTAAATACACATGTATATATACACATACGTGTATATAGTTGTACATTGCCTTTAACCTAAATTTTTATTTTTATTTACTTTTTATTTATCACTTTGGCTCATTCTTATAGGGAACCTTGAGGCAGTAAGGTAAATCTGATTATAACATAATTTTCCCCTCCTTTCTCTAAAAGGAAAAAAAGGATGTATTGTTGATTTATAACTCTTCATCCCACCCTGCACTGATCTCTTTTTCTAGTTTCTGTTATGTAGTCACAAGGTTACCACAAAGTGACATGAAATGGTATTAAAATAATAAAGCCAATAATTCAGGATAAATGGTTTAGGAGTCCTGCTTGAATACCTTTCAAATTCATTCATGAATAAAGAACCTTATTTTATTGGACTAAATATATTGTCAAAATCTAGAAATTTATTCACATTGACATTGTGAATTATTTTCTAAGTTCAGTAATTTTGATGCCTGTCCAGATTTGTAAATCACCATATAGTTGCCTAAGCATGCACAGGATATTATGTACGTTATAAAATGATCAGTAAATGATTTCCTGTACTGTTGTTCTTAATGAGAGAATACAAAGCTTTTCAGAGAGCTACACTTGTGAAATAAATCATCTCTCTGCTGACCTAGAGCAATCTATACTTTCTCTCAACCAATCTGATGAACATTCAAATAATGTTTGGAGGTTAAGTTTCAAAATGTAAATAATTACTGCTACCATTGTAAATTGCATGGACTTTACAATTTATTTTTATTATATAATTCTTTTAATTTACCTTAAAACGTTGTGAATGATAACATTGTTTAAGTTAAGTGTGTAGACATTAAAAAAGTTACAGTACAGTTTTTGTGGTTATATGTTTTAAAGTATATAAAATAAACCATATGTCTATATGAATATATACATATATAATATATACAGATAATACATATAATTACCTTTGGGGGCTTACCCTGAATTTTAGTTAAATATGAAAATCTATAAATATTTTAAAAATATTACTAAACCTTAAAATACTTAAATGTTGAAAATACATATTTTAAATGCAAAAATATTTCAAATATGTTTCCAATTTACAAGATAAAAGTCACAATCCAATCTATAACCTAGTTGTGTGTGTGTGTGTGTTGTTATTATTGTTAATAAAGAATAATTGAAATGACAGTGTATGAAACCTGTCCTATATGTAACTTTGGAGAATTTATTTAAAATACCTTGTGAAACAAAGGACAATCCCAAGGGTGTACTCTATAAGAAATTATAAGGTATTTCTATGTCCCATATATTTTATTCTTTTTTTTTTCTAGCAAATATACCGAACAATTCAAAGGTATAACATAGACTTAGGGTATAAATCAAAATAACACCAAATCAAGGTTGATTCATTTCCTTCCTGCTTTCATGCATATTATCTTAGGACATAATTACATTTGGTTATACAAAGTATTTTTAGATCAATTTGAATCATACTGAAAGACAGCAAATTTACTATACACTCCATCTTTTCTTTGCCACTAATTTTATCAGTATCCAGACCAAGGTAGTTATTTTAAATCAAGAGTAACAGCATCTAAAATCTTGTGGAAAAAGTGTTACCTTGCATCATAAATGCCAAGCAAGAAATGGGGAGTGTAACGGAAAGAACATAGATTACTATAAATTGATGAAAATCATCAAATACCCTGGCAATTATCAAAGGCCATGTTCACATATGTAAGTATAAGCTGGTGATAAAACACTTTTTGTATATAAAATAATCAGAAACTTGGTATAATTATTTTACTAAATGATTTACCTTAACTCTATATTTTACTTTACATGTAAAAACACAGTGAAACACTAGCATGCTTAGATTTTTTTTAAACAAGGTTATTAGATTTTAATTTGAGTAAATGACTTGAACTATGTTTTTTAAAGACAAGTACAGGTAGAATAAACTCATGTCAATTTTAAAGCAAATAAAGTTTAAAATTCCTTTATGCCCCCTTAGATTTATATTTTAGCAAAAATAGGACAATTTCTCACCCTGTACATGGGTATGTAATGCTGATCTAATAAATAAATAAATAAATAAATAAATAAATAAATAAATAAAGCACTTTCAAACAATGTTTAACTTAATCATTCATTTTTTAAAAATCTCACTTGAGGTCCCTGGGCACCTGGGTGGCTCAGTCAGTTAAGTGACCAAATCTTGGTTTCGGTTCAGATCATGATCTCATCGTTTGTGAGTTCAAGCCTTGTCTTGGGCTCTGAGCTGCCAGCGTGGAGTCTGCTTGGGATTCTCTCCCTTTCTCTCTCCCCCTCCTCTGCTTGTTCTCTCTCCCTCTCTCTCTCTTTCTCTCTCTCAAAATAAATAAATAAATATTAAGGAATTTTAAAAAATAAATAAAATAAAATAAAACCTCATTTACCGAGGTCTCAAATACAGTAACATCACAGAACACAGACAATATTAATTTTGAATCAATTAGTGGATCAATTTACTATTTACCACATTGAGATTTTATTCCAACATAAATCATAACTTTCATTTTTACTCAGAACAAATGCTCTGGATTTTTTTCTGATTAAAACAGCAAGATGAATAATCTGTTTCATACCTGTCAAGGATAAAGCTATTGGATGCTCATTCCTAGAGGGAGAAAGTGAATCTTTTTATAATATTTTTTAATGTTCTAATAGTTTTAATACTTTAGTTAATTTCTAATAGTTTTGCTAATTACTAGGGCACTGGAACCATCTTCACTCCTGAATGTGCATATAAAAATGCATATTACTGGGTTCCTCACTAGTCCTGAATCAGAATCTCTATAGAAAGTTAAGTGCTCAGAAGGCATTTTCAGAATGCTTTCCCCAGGTTTCTTATGTACACCAAAGTTTGAGAACCACTGCCTTATTAGAGAACATCACAGTTTATTTTTTTATTTTTTTTTAATTTTTTTTAACGTTTATTTATTTTTGAGACAGAGAGAGACAGAGCATGAACGGGGAAGGGTCAGAGAGAGAGGGAGACACAGAATCGGAAGCAGGCTCCAGGCTCTGAGCCATCAGCCCAGAGCCCGACATGGGGCTCGAACTCACGGACCGTGAGATCGTGACCTGAGCTGAAGTCGGACGCTTAACCAACTGAGCCACCCAGGTGCCCCATGGAGAACATCACAGTTTAAAGTGGCTTCCATATTCCAAACATATCAGTTAAGTAACATCATAGAATTCTAATGTTTTATAAAGAAATTGAGGCCAAATTAGTTACTTTTCTAGAATGACAATAAGTAGTCCATGTAGCAAAATGGCTCAAATCAGATTTTCTCAAAATCAGCCAAGGGGTGCCTGGGTGGCTAAGGGGTTAGGCATCTGACTCTTGAATTTGGTTCAGGTCATGATCTCATAGTTTGTGGGTTTGAGCCCCGTGATCACCTCTGTGCTGACAGTGAGGAGCCTGCTTGGGATTCTCTCTCTCTTCCTCTCTCTCTGTGCCCTTCCCCCACTTGGGTGTGTGCTCTCTCTCTCTCTCTCTCTCAAAAATAAATAAATAAACTTAAAAAAAATAATCAGCCAGTCCTGTAGCACCTAACAATCATATATGTCCATGGGAAAGATGCTTCTGAAACTCATGCTTTCCCCTGTATATAGGTAAGAAGATTTATATCTGACACTTTCCTTTTTTTTTTTTTTAAGGATAAACAGAATGAATTAGCTGAAGTATTTGATACATAGTAAATGCTTGGAAAATAGTTATCACCATCAGTATCATCGGTTTCTTGGTCCTCCTTTCAACTGTGTTATAAAGAAGTACATACACATTTTCTTTTTTCATGGTTATTTACGGACTTAGCTACCCTTGGTATTACTTATGTAAGTATTTTGGTGAATAATCTTACCTAAATTGTGGAAAATAAATAGTTAGATTTCTAAGAATATAACATTAATCATATATACCAAGACACATGCAGTCAAGAACATTTAAAAACAAACAAGATTCATTCTTAAAGGAATATATATTTGTAAAGTCCCTGTTCAGTAAGATTGTCCTGCATAACTTAAGCCTTCTTTAAAAGGTTTTCAGAGTGGTTTAATTATTGTTGTAAGTTTTTTGGATTCTGATACTTGATAAAGTACACCTGTCTCCAATTTATTTTTTAAATGTCGTAGTCAAATGTCATAGAACTGAACTCTAATTTTAGTTTTGCTTCCTAATTGTTTCATCTTTAATGAGTCATTTATAACATTTAGACCTCAATTCCATTACCTATAAATAAAATGTTTGAATAACATCTAAAGTCTTTTATACTTTTAAAGTTTTAGCATTCTATAAATGATACTTAGTTAGCAATGCCCTTTTTGTATTATTTGCCCCACTAATTGATTCCATTAAGTGAAAAACTGATAAAATTTTCAAATATAAATTACAATGTATCCCTCACAAAATGGTTACTACAAATTTGAAATATTTCATTCCTATAGAAAAAAAAGTGTGCATGTATATATAATGACAAAAACACTATAAATTAATTTAGGATTTTTAGTCTTTTTCCAAATTAATTACTATAAGTAAAATGTAAAATAGGACAGAATGGGATTTTCATAGGACAAATGTATCTAAAATAGTGTTTCCTAAAAAAATAAAATAAACTAATCAGCACCTGGGTGTCTTAGTTGGTTGAGTGTCCTGCTCTTGATCTCAGTTCAGGTTGTGATCTTGCAGTTCATGGGATCGAGTCCTGTGTCAGGCTCTGCACTGTCAACTTGGGATTCTCTCCATCTCTCTCTCCCCTTCCCCTGCTGATGCCCCCCCACACCTCTATCTCAAAAATGAATAAACTTTAAAATAAAATAACTAAAATAAAATAAGTGTTTTTACCTGCACTTCAGGGTGTCTGTGATTTTTTTTTTTTGAAATTACATGCAAGGTAGGAACTTTTTTTGAAGAGGGACTACAGAATTTTCATTGGATGTCCAAGAAGCTAATCCAAAAAAGATTGCAATCATGTGAGTATGGATATTAGGAAAGCTGAGGAATACTGTAATACTTTTAATGATCTCTTTTTTTACAATCTATTAAAAATATTTTTATATATTCTTTACATAAATGATCCTTTAACTTATTCTTGAAAAGACGAAGATATCAATTTTTTTAATTCATGATAAATCATGCCATGCTTGAAATTTAAAGAAAGAAAATGGAAGGAATGCATGTATTCATTTGTTCAATGAATCACCATATGTACCTATCCAAATGATGTTTGTAGTCCAATAGACAGGACAGATATTAGTTATATAAGTAATTATAAAGTGCAATCACAATGTAGGCTTCAAAAGGGAGTTCCTTTCAGCTAAAAGATCAAATAATAAAAACTTGCTAATCACAGACATCAGTGAAGAATTTTCTAAGGAACTGATAATTCAAACCTAAGACTAATTTGGAGTTAGAGAAGAAGGTAGAAATTATTATTATCACCTTTAGGAAAGGCAGGTACAAAGACCTGTGGAGTAAAATGAGATGATCACAATGGCCGGACTGGCCCATGGCTGGAATAGGACACAGCAGCAAGCTTAGCTCAAGAGGAATCTAGAAAGGAAGGCGCAGGAATGAGAAAGAAAGACATTTTAGTTCAAGTTAAGAGGCTTTCTCTTTTGTTTCAGAAAACCCGAAACTTTATTAATGGGAAGAGGGTCTATGGCAACAGCAACATGATTGGCTGCCTTTAAAATCCTGCACATAAATTTAAGGAAATTTAAAGAGTAAATGTCTTTGATCTGTGATGATCAAACTCACCAGTAAGAAAGAGTTTGTGTTATCTAGGTCAGTGATTCCCAAACCTGAAAGTGTACCAGAATCGCATGGAGAAATTGTTAAAACACAGATCATGGGACCCCCCCGACCTCAAATTTTTGATTCAAAAATATCTGTTAGGGTCTGAGAATCTGCATTTGTACTAAATTCCCAGCAAATGTTGTGGGACTACACAAGAAGAACCACTGACCTCAGTGAATGGACCATGGACCTAAAGTTTTGAATCTCTTTCCCATGATAGATACATATGTGAGATCTTTCCTTAACTAGATCAGAACCAATTCACAGTGTATAGTCTCGATTCTAAAGTGCATCGTAAGGGGCACTGGGTGGCTTGGTTCTTTAAGGTCTGACTTCAACTCAGGTCATGATCTCATGATTCATAAGTTCGAGCCCCACATCAGGCTCTCTGCCATTCAGACCCTCTGTTTCCCTCTCTGTCTCTCCCCACTCTCACTTTCTCTCTCTCTCTCTCTCTCTCTCTCTCTCTCTCTCTCAAAGCTAAACATTAAAACAAAAAACTTGAAGTGCACAATGATACCTACATCATTTCAACCTTAGAGATATTGGGTAGTAGTAGTACAAAGTAACAAATCACAAATGTTGGGGCAGGACTCCTTGGGTTCAGCAAGGTGTGTGACCTTAGGCTAGTCATTCACTGCCCCCTCCCCAACCTCATCCATAAAAAGCTTTGGTAATAGTTGTTCCTTAAGACTATTGTTATTATAAATAAGTTAACCTATTAACTCAGGACAATGCCTGGTACCCAGTAAGTGATATATGTGTTTACATTTACTATTGCCTTCTTTTTTTCCTCATTATGTAGTTTAAAAAAAGATGGTTTAATTTAAATCTCTTCAGTAACTAAAAAGTGTGAACAGTAACAATGTAGTCATTTGTTCTCTCTTTCAAAAAAGTATCTGTTCTTGTTCTTTAACGTTCAACTACTAATCATTCACCTTGCCATAAAGTATATGGAAAAACTGCATTATGTAAATATGGGTAGATATCTATAGTTTCTATTTTTCCTCTTATGCGCGCAACTGTTTTTAAGTATAAGAACAGTTCAAAATTAACTGCCAACACCCGTGTGTATCACACATATGTCTCCAACTCAGTGTTTCCCAGACTGGATTCTCCTGCTACATTCATCTTGTGTATTCTCTATCGTAATATTAGTTTATATTCATTATGACTTTCATTTCACTACTGTTAACTCTGCAGGTTGCTTTGCCCTTCTGTGTGTTTCCTGGCTAATTTGATTCTGGTATCAGAAAATATATTCCACAGATGTGAGCATGTCATTAACAAAATACTTAACATGTGCTAATACTGACCCCTTGAGATGCTCCCTGCAGCTCTTCACTTAGAGGGCCTGCATTTATTGATTATGCTTACTCTATTTTATATGGCCAGGCTTTCTTTCCAGTATTTATCCAATTAATTTATAGGCATCTATTATGTAGCACTATAA
Source organism: Panthera tigris (assembly GCF_018350195.1). NCBI lineage: Eukaryota > Metazoa > Chordata > Mammalia > Carnivora > Felidae > Panthera > Panthera tigris. The sequence continues at coordinate 37,975,581 of NC_056668.1, read as the reverse complement.
CAAATGCCTTTCTCAAACCTAAGTACGCAGTATCCTTTCATTACTTTTATCTCTTAAGTTAGGAGATATGCCAAAGAAGGCTATTACAATGTATGACCTGACCTACTTTTAATATATTCACATTTGCCACTTACTTTATTAGACACCTTTCTCCCCGGTGTTCACATTTGGACTCTTTAATTATATGCTCAGCCAAAGACTTCTAATACATGAAGGCAATTTAGGAAGCAAGGAAGTAAAGTTCTGCAGACATTTCAAGATACAAAAATAAAGACAAAAGGAGGAAAAAATAGTACCGCAATTCTAGAAGGATTTGCCTTCCTGTAACCTTCAGCCTTAAAATTGTTTTTAAGAGCCTAGGTTATTTCCAATTTTGGCCCTTAAATTACATACTACACATTCCAGACAGCTGGGACAGTCTCTCTCTGCTTTTTCTTATTATTCTGATTGTTTAATGCATTGTAAATGGGAACTCTGGGACTCTAGACTTCTTTTTCCCCCTTGAAACCTCTAAATAATTAATTACACTGTCGAGCTCTCACTGCTGCAAATTTCCCCTTCATGTTGGCCAGGGTGGCATACATTTATCCTTAGGCAAAGCCACAGGCTAAAGCAATTTCATATTAGCTAAACATCTTAGACTATGGCATGTTATCTGAGGTCATAAAATGAAATGGCTTCAGCCCAATGAAAGAAGGTTGAAATCAGTAGAGCTTTCGGATAAATGTGAGGATTAAATGGGAGTTCCAAGCAAGCTGTCAGTAACCTGAAATCCAGATCACCTGTGATTTAACAAGGCGGTGCATGTTTATTTTAATAGTGCTGCAGACAAGGTCTGAGGCCCACAGTCATACAAAACATACTGTCTAAACTGTTCCAAGGGAACAGAGATAGATGGTGGCTTATTTGTTTAAGTCCCTTCCAAAATTTTAATGTTCATTGTGACCCTTTTTAATACTAAAAAGAAATACTATAGAAAGGGTCTGAAATTATCCTCCAACTCTTTATACTCACTCTGTTGTGGCTGTAGGTATATAATAGGGGTCTTTCTTGGTAAGTTTTCCCATAAGCCAGACACAAAGGTGCTATGGGACAGTCCACTTTCTTTCTCAATAGTAGAGAATTATCACTCATGCTACAGCACTATTCCCCAGACATGAAGTGGTGTTTGATGGCAAATGAGTGGCAGTGCCCTTCGGGCAGGCCACCGAGCGACAGCAAAGGCAGCAGGAAGAGGGTAGTTTTGGGGGCTTGTGTTCTCCCTGGTCTGTGGTTAGACAAAGGGTTCATTTTTCAGCAGGGTCTTAATCTTCCCGAGCAGAATTAGAGGCTTTCTCTGTAATAGTCAACACTGTATGTACTGTATGCGGTTCTGTGGAACAAAGATAAGCTGTTTGGTCTAACTTTAAAAAGAATACTTAAAGCTCAAGTAAGCACACACCTACCAGACTCCAAGAGTTTACTCTTGAATATTTGTGAAAGCACAAAACACACACCATTGGAAATGAGCCAATTTCCTGCAAAAAAATATAGAAACTCTCCTCAGCTTCACTGAGGGCTTCGCTCTCCTCAGCAAAACAATCATATAGGGAGTGTGTTGGGAGAGGATGTGAATTAATTTATCCATGTTGTCCACTCCTCATCTCTGATCCCTCCGTCCCTTCACAAAGACTACACTCTATCACAGTGGTACTGAACTCGGTTCTCGAGCCTGTATTGTCTGGCAAGCACTGTGTAAGCCCACTATAAAATACTTTATGTCCTTAACCATTCTAGCTATGAAATAGGAACCATTTTATGGATAGAGAAACTGACTTGTGGAAAATAAAACAACTTACCCTAGTTAACAGAAGTAAGTGGGAGAGGCTGGTTTACAACTCAGGACTGATAACTGAGATCAGGTTCATAAACAAAGCATGATACTACGTCCTCTGTTATATCCATATTGAGTAGTGACTGTTAACTGAGATTAGGGTCATAACCAAAGCATGATACTACAATCTCCGTTATACCCATATTGAGTAGTGATTTTCCACATAGGTTCAGCTGTCCTTGGCCCTGACACTAAATGGTATTGAGCAGCTGTTGGCTTATCTACCTCGGCCAACTTATTCTAAATGCCAACTTGATCTAAAAGCAAACTTGTTCTATGACTGTGGTGATTACTTGTGATCTCCATGATAAGAACTTTGCTGGAATTTTCAATGAGGATCCAAAGACTGACAGTCTTGATCATACATAAGTCCAAATAATTCTTAACTTGTAAACAAAGTGGAGCTTCCACTTCGTGATTGGTTAGTTTTGTAGGACTTTTTAAAGACTCACAGCATTTTTTGAGCCAGAAAGGACACAAGCAATCACCAGTTCCCAACCGGTGATGATATCAGACACTGAGTCAGTTTGTTTTGGAGCTGACAGAAGTGAGGGTTCCTAATTGCTAGGTCAAGCCTTCTTTCCCCAATATCAGACAGCTTCCTATGACAAAAAAATCAAGCAAGTCTTGCTGAATTATTAAATGTTGCAAGTGGATTTTCAATATGTAATTACAGCTTAGTCTCTGATTTAATTATTTGGATAATTCACTTCATATTTTCTTGGTTAATTGCTGCCATCCATTGCACTGTATAATTCAAACAATCATAAATAGCAGCTTGAATTTTATGAAATCACCATGCCAAAATTTCCAAGTGCTTAGCCCTGAACAAATATTTGCAAAGAACTACCCATTTGTGGGATATTATATTACAGATCTGCTATCGCTAGCTTGAAAAGTTCAGTTTTCAAATGAAATTTTGCATCAAAATAACAAATACTTAATTCACCTTACCTGCATAATTTTGATGTATGTGCATATATACATTTATATTCATTAAAATAATATATATTTTACACAATATATTTTGTTTAGGTGTTTGCATCCCTGTTTCCAGACTTATTAAAAAATAAGAAACATGAAATCCCTTCGCTTTCCTGTTAATAAAACTTACAAAATGAAAACACTTTATTTAGACAACATAAAATATTTTTAAAATGTGATAGAAACCATGGTGTTTGACATATTTCTCTCTGCTAAATATGCACAGAGTATTGGATTTTATGTCTCATTTTTTTTCATTGACTACTCCATGAATTATATAATATTCCATTTATCTTCTGTACCGTTTACTTCATTTGACTCACTGCTTTCTATTTGATTGTTTGATGCGTGCTTCACCAGAAAGAGGAGACATTTAGTGGGGAAATAACATATTCTGCATGTCTGCGAGTAAACTGAAGTTGATAATCTGGGACTTAGTTTACCATCTTTCCCCTCTAGATGTCTGGTGTGGTGAAAGAGTATAAGACAGAGGTCCTTATACTCTTTTTTGGACTTTTTTATCCAATTAATCTTCTCTGTGTATAATTTAATGATAGCAGTTATCTTAGTTCTCTGAACTCATTCTAGTATTAACAAATGTTCTGCTCTATATCTTACTTCTGGTCAGCTTTTAAAACAAAAGAAGAACATGATGGGAAGGATGAATAGGAGAGGAGGTAGGAATGCCTCCTGCATCTTTGATCAAGGGGGAAGAGAAGGAAGTGGTATGGTTAGCTGTTTTAATTGATTATCTGAATTCCTATTTAAATAAAATCCGGAAGATGCTATCAAAGAAGCAACTCAAAATGTAAAAATTCAAGGCAAACCTTGGTATCTCTGCAGGTGATTAATTGCCTTAAAAAATGAAAGAGATGTCAAGATTGACAAACAACAGGCCTACCCAAGATTTGCTCAGCATGATGCTAGAATTTTGAAGAACATCCTTATCAGATCACCTTCTTAGGTATGCAAAAATCTATATCCCTGTGACTTGAGCATAAAGGCAACAGAACAGCATGATTTAGGACACTCCTAGGAACTATTCATGCATTATGATCTGCTATGGTCAGGTATATTTTAGGTAATTATGTTACTACTGTCTAGAGTATGTGCCATTTAATTTAAGGAAAGTAAAAACTTCCCATTAAAAAGTGTAAACTTCTCCATATATGGTCATCTTTTCTTGCACTGAAAAATTGGATGGAAAAGAAATTGGACCAAAATAGTAGTCATTGTTATCTATACATTCTCATCCCAAGATTGAGAGGTCTGGTATGGAGAAAGAGTATAAGACAGAGGTTCTGGTTCTTGTTTACCAAAACTAGCTGATAAAAAGTGAAATTTCAGCCCTTTCCTTTCCTTTCCTTTCCTTTCTTTTTCTTTAGGAGGACAGGCAGAAATTTTTTAAAACAAAACAAAACAAACAGGCAAAAAGCATGCCTTGAAAAGCACCAGATGTCATAGTTCTGATCCTAAGGCACAATTCTGGCCTGTGTTTGGGATGTATAGCAGAGATGATGGGTCTGCCCAAGGCTGTTCTGCCAATATTAGATGAATCTAACCGAAATGTGACAAAAAGACCTTTACAAGCTGTAAGGCATGTAGGTGATATGGGACTGAATGGTTGAATGTAACATATCCTCCCTTCCTACTCTCCTTTCTTACTTCATCTCCTTCCTTTCTATTCTTTCTTTCTCTCCTTTTTGACACATATAGGATAACATCAACAAATTTAACTTTGGACGTAAGAAATGAAAATTCATAAAAGTGGCCCATTCCCTATTATGTCCCATCTAGGAATTCCCTCTGGTAATAAAGTTTTACATCAACTGGGCATTCTCCTGCATCTTTCCTTGATATTTTCCTTAGGCTTCTATACTTGTCCTCACACAATCCTCTAAGCCAACAATGTTTTTTTGTTTTGTTTTGTTTTGTTTTGTTTTTGTCTCTCCTTTTTTCTTGCTCTCATAATTGTGTTTAGCCAGCTCAATGGGCTGTTCATCAAGAACTTCTTGCACTTTGCATTTACACATTGACACCACTCAGAATGTCTCTCCTCTACACTTAACCAGAACACACTCAGTCTCAAAACAAGTATGTGATTACTTGCCTATATCTTAATCAACATTTTTTTCTTATAAATTGTGCTATAACTTTGTTTTCAATTTTTTTTGTTTTCAATTTTAACTCTTCTCTTTCTATATTCAACAAATGTTAAAAATTGTTTCTAATTTGAAAAAAGAAAAATTAAGTGTAATTTAAAAAAGGAAGAAGATTACTTTAAAGTAGAATATAAATGCTATCAAGACACTGGGGCACAAGGAATTTTTAGTGAACACAGGATGTTTTGATATTCCATGCTTTTGGTGCAAAGAGTTCTATAACTTTGTATATGCGTTTAGAAGGCAGCATACTTCTTATGTACATTTTGGAACATGCTTATTTTTGTCCATGTAGGGAACCAGGACATCTGGTGCCATTCGGAAGAATGAATTTCTTGAGAAAGTAAGAATTTATGCAGAAAAAAATGTGCAACTTCTTGAGTTCTCCAGCTTTTCTGACATGAAACATAACAAAAACATTTTACAGTAAAAATTGTCAGTGGTACAATTCTACCACTATCGACCATACGATTTTGAGAGCTCTGTCCAAAGTTCTCCATCATGACAGAGCTGTGCAGGGTACTCTTTTTTTTTTTTTTTTAATTTTTTTTTTTTAACGTTTATTTTTGAGACAGAGAGAGACAGAGCATGAATGGGGGAGGGTCAGAGAGAGCGGGAGACACAGAATGCGAAACAGGCTCCAGGCTCTGAGCAGCCAGCAAAGAGCCCGATGCGGGGCTCAAACTCACGGACCGCGAGATCGTGACCTGAGCTGAAGTCGGACGCTTAACCATCTGAGCCACCCAGGCGCCCCCAGGGCACTCTTAAACAGTAGAATGATTTGAATAACTAGATGAACTCACAAACTACTCCTACTCAATATAGAAATTCCGCCACTACTGATGTTACATTTCATATATTTGATGCTAAACATTTTTTCTTATAATAATTATCTGCTCATTTCAAACGCTCCACATTCACCCCTTATTAAAAATAATAGTCATGGCAACAATGAAGGGATGGTTTTCTTTCTACAGGAGCTAGAGGACATGCAGCCAATCCTAATGGTTATGTCAATGATTTAAATATAAGCTTAACAGGAAAGTGATGGCACAGTTTAAAATATCATTTAGAATGAGATTTTTATTTTGACATAGGAACATTCTTTGACTCTGGTTTTAACAGTGGTATGGTTATATATAGGTTTTGAGGATACACAAAAAGTTTGGTAAATGTAATATACAAGTTATCCTATGAGGTGTAAGAGTTGAAAGACTAATGAAAACAATAATACTTTAAAGAATCTTTGATTTCACCCTGAAGGAGCTATTATGGTATGTACCACAATGCCTGAAATATAGTCAGTAAAATTTTGGGTTTTCTAAAAAATAAATTGCATTAATGTTGAGGTAAATTGCTTGATGGGGATTGAGGCCAACCTCTCAGGGCAGGGATTAGAGAATTCTGGGAATAAGGTATCTCTTTCCTCCTAGTGCTTCTTTGAATCTGAGAGCTGGCCTTTAATGATTTCCTACTGTGTGCACATTCCAGAGCAAGTTTAACTTTTTGTGGCTCAATGGGTGAGAGACAGCTCTAAAACCTGGGAGGGATGTTACAGAGCATCTTAAGGTTTTTAAAGAGTCGTGAAATTTATGGGCTGCCATAATGCAATCAACTCATGAAAAGAGGCAGGCAATCAATCACTCTGGGAGATGATAGATTATGCCTTAGTGGAGAGCAATTGAGTGAGAGCTACTACTATACTTTCACTGGAGAAGATTTGGAAAGGTTGAAATTATTAAGAACAATATTAACACTGCACACTCTTCATTGTCTTTCTATTTGTCTACCCACTTTTTATTTCCCTTAAATGTACAGATAATAATAAAAGATATTTAGAGGTCTCTTCTTGTGTACCTGTCTTTGATATAAACACTTAACATTATGAATTTAATTCCTTCAATAATTCAAGTTGTTGTTGTTGTTTAAAGAATTAATTGTTCAGGTTATACAGCAAGTGGAGACAGGATTTGAAGTGATACAATCTACATCTAGAACCTAGCACCTCTCATCCTGCAGGACTGTGTGCCTAGTCATTTTTTAATATATAGTCATCTTTCCTTTGTAAATATTCCTTTGGTGCCTACTCTCATTTCTCCACCTATTAATGATACATGTCTAAACTCTGCTAATACTTTATACTTACAAAGACGTTATCATATAATACCTTCCATAGGGTTTATAAATATAATATGTATATATGTGTATAAACACACATACAGGTGTGCATACATGATGTATATAATGAAGATAAATACATATATTTGTGCCAAATTGTCTGCAGAGGATTTGAAGGCAAGATTATATTTTAATAATCATTTCATCAGTTTTAATAACTATTATTGACTGAATTGTATTCCCCTAAATTCATATATTGAAGCCCTAACTCTTATGTAATTGTATTGTGACAGAACGCCTCTAAGGAGATGATTAAGGTTAGATAGTGGGCTATAATCCATTTGAATTGGTGTCTTCATAAGAAGAGGAAGACACCAGGGTCACCTGGGTGGCTCAGTCAGTTAAACATCTGACTTCAGCTCAGGTCCTGATTCTCACAGTTTGTGAATTTGAGCCCAGTTGGTCTCTGTGCTGACAGCTCAGAGCCTGGAGCCTGCTTCAGATTCTGTGTCTCTGTTTCTCTCTGCCCTTCCCCTGCTCACGCTCTGTCTCTCTCTCAAAAATAAATAAACATTAAAAAAATTAAGAAGGGGAAGATACCAGGAGTGTGCACACAGAGAAGAGACCATGTGAGCCATCTTCAAGCCCAGGGGAGAGGCCTCAGGAGATCCTGAACCTGCTGACACCTTGATCTTAGACTTTTAGACTCCAGAACTCTGAGAACATAAATTTCTGTTGTTTAAGACACCCAGTCTGTGGTATTTTGTTATGGTGGCCCTAACAGACTAATACGGTATACACCGCAATAAATGCTTTCTATAAGATCGTTATTTGACAAATATTTTATAATTGCACATTAAAATCATAATGGGGATTAAAATCAAAATGAATACATCTTTACCCCAAATATATGATTTAGAATACCTCATCTCTTTGAGGTACAGAGTACAGGGTAGTACTCTGAAGCCAGGTCTAGACTCAAAAATACTGTGCTGTAAATGATGATTATATTTCTGTTGGTATGAAAAAGCATATTTGCCATCTCTAACCACTTTAAAGTCAATATGTTTTAAATAGTCTCTGTTCCAACATGAAAAGAATCTGTCCTTAAAGATGTCAATTTTCTACTGACTTCTGTGTTCAACAAAGACCTACAACAAGCCCAGAACCTAAAAAAGTCAAAGTACTTTGCAGGTAAACTGCTGATAAAAGGCTCTCATGTGTTAATCTTCTGAAATTAAGAGAGATTTGAGGGCTCCTTGTTAGTACAGGTGATGGCCTAGTATAGTGATAGCCACCTTTATCCTACAGATTTTGATGAAATGCATATAATCCTAAAGGATTTCATTTGGCTTTCATGATAACACAAATAATGTGATAATATGCAAGTTGAAAGTAAAAATTCCATTAAAATCACACTTAATGGGAAAATAGATTTATCATGATGAAGATCCCAAAGGCTTTTTCCAAGGTCCTGCTCTCTCTTTTACCCTCTCCTGAGACTGTCATATGTAATCCATGAATCAGACATGATTATCTCTAGTTATATTTCTATTCTAAGTCTAGAGTTATATATTGAACTTTCCAAGTAAACTTTCTTCTTTGAAAATAGAGGTAATTCAAACAATATTTCCCAAGTTGAACTCTTGATTTCATCCAACATCACCAATATCTATTTATTAAACTTCACCTTGTCTATTTTCCCTATTTTAGAAAGTGGTACTCATATCCATCCAGTTGCCATTGGCATCTTTAACTGATTCCCTTCCCTGCACCCTTATCCAATCCATTTAATTTTCACCTGTCACTTCTATTCCTTGAAAAAAAACACAAAAAACAAAAACTAATGAATGGAAGATTATGACCCCCTGCCAAAGTATCATCCATTGACAAGGATATGGATTATTTACAAAGACTCGATTAAATTACCTGGTGGACCTCTGATAGAACAGAATTAAAAGAAAATACATTAATGTGAAATGGAATAGGGAATAACAGAGCTGGAGCATATAATATCAGAAAGGTGAAGAGTAGAGAACTAGGGATAGAATTGCAAAGGAATTCTCATACATTGGGTATCATAAGTAGTGAAGGAGTAGAAAGGAGAATTGAAAAAAATGAAAACCTCAAAAACTTCACATGTTCTGGAAACATTTCATAGCAATAATTGAAAATGGGAAGTCTTCTTAAAAATGTAGAATCATCTTTTATCTTAGTGATAACAATTAAGACACTATGGACTTTCAAGCTATGTTGACTTACATGCCAGTATGATTGGCTTCAAATTGATACATTACATTCTTAGGTGCCAGTATACTTAGCAAAAATCACACAAAGCAGACATTGAAGGAATCCTATGAAGATGTTTTACTTTTAATTTTTTTTTGTTTATTTTGTTCTACTTTTTTAAAAAAAAACGTAATCTCATTTTTTAAAAAATCTAAACAGTTGTCGTAATGTTTAAGTGTCATTTAAGCCAAGAAAATGATGCTTGCGCATCCATCACAGATATGTGAAATCTAGACTTCTCTACATAAAATATGGCGGGGAGCCTGGGTGGGTTGAGCGGCCAACTTCAGCTCAGGTTATGGTCCGGCGGTTTGTGAGTTTGAGCCCGGCATCCAGCTCTGTGCTGTCAGCTCAGAGCCTGGAGCTTGCTTCAGATTCTGTGTCTCCTCCTCTCTCTGCCCCTCCCATGCTCATGCTCTGTCCCTCTCTGTCTCTCAATAATAAACAAACTTTAAGAAAAAAAAATTAATATGGCAAAGCAACTCCTAATTTGAGTGTTGTATTAAGAAGCTTTTCCTAAGGGGGGTGGGGGGAAAGCTTTTCCTACTCACAAATATATTCGGTCTTAGCATACATTTCAAAATCTTCTGCCGCCCCCCCACAATGTTATCTATAGCTCTGCAATATAATGTATTCAAGTCACGACATTACAGTCCTTAAAGGTCAGTGTAGCTGATTAGGCACACGCTCCTGTATCCCAGCCATCACCTCTCTCACTTCCCACATCAGACTGACATGGCAAAAATCCAGCTACATTCAAAAGAAGCAAATCTACAGAAGCATTGCATGTGGGTGATTTTAACACTATCATTTTATTATAAGCAGACGGGAAATAGCATCAACAATTCCTGACAATAGTTTTCGTGATAAAAATTTTATACAACACACTGTCATCTGACCCTGCCACGCAGACCCATGGCCATGGCTGTTAACTTTGAAACCTTTCCCAGCTTCTCAAACTTCTCAGTGAATTTTTTTTTTTTCTTAAGCATTAAAACAAACATGAACAAAGCAGTCTCTTTCCTCTTTCGTTCATGAAAGCAGCTGTGGGGAAGTGGGAAGGCTAAAGCTACTTTCAAGACCTGAACCTGAGTCTCAGCACAGTGTTTTCATGACCGTGTACTCCTGTATGAGGAGCCTCAGCGCCTCCACCTGCATCATGGATCTAATGAGACTCTCCGTCAGCAAGCTGTTTGCAAGCAGCGGGGATCAAAAAGGAACCATGAGCATGAAAGAAGTTTGAACACTTAAATAAAATATTGTGCTATTAAAGGACTATACACATGATAGCGCTCGTCAGAATTGTGTCTCACAGCATTTGAAGGAACAACCTCCTATATTTTCTCTCCAGTATGTTAAATACTCACCTTGGAACCCCACACCCAAGGAGGATCTGCTGGGAGTACAATTAAAGACTGCAATATTCAAATAAATCTTACATATCTTGTTTTTTATTAATAAAGAGACGAGTGATTCAGTGTTTAAATAGAACAATGTAAACTTCGGTTTGAACCAAGCTTTTGCTATGGATTTCCGAGTTCAAATCTTGACACTGACCCATGTTAATAAAACACCCAAGTCTATTTGTGACCCATGTTAACAAAAAAACCCAAGTCTACATTTATTCCAACTATGGAATGTAAATTACTTATAATTCAAGGTTATGATAAAGCTGAAATAAGATGATGTTGTTAAATTGCTCACACGTAGTGAGTTCTTACTTCACAGTACCTAATATTATTTTATATGGAATCAGGGAATGAAATTATTAAAGCAAGTTTGCAGTCTATTTTACCTAAATTAGAATATCACTCAATTTAACTTGTTAGAATTCTGTCATGTTAAAATATGAGTGAGCTATACTCACTAAACAGTGTGATGATTCTATTTGTGGAAAGAAAAGCATTTTCTTCTCACATTAACAACGTACTATTTCTTTGTCTCTCACATACATATATATGTTACTTGTACTATCACTAATCTGTATTTTATAACCGTGTAATATTTTAACACGTATTCTACTCTATTTATCACGTCAATTTACATTGAATTCAAAATTACATTTGCTGAGAGAATAGCAATTCTATTCTGTTAATCTCCTAATTTTTCACAATGTTCTAGCATTGCTAATATATGCCAATGCAGATAATTCTACATACACTGAATACTTTGAAATATTTTAAATACTTCTTAAAAAGTCATAGTATTAGTAATTTTGACATTTCTACATGTTAGAATATGTACAATTTTGCTTAATTTAAAACACATAGTATCCTTTGAAAAAACATTACAGATATGAGAACCGTGTTTACCTTTCCTCTCATCATACAAGTATTTTAAGTAAAGATTTAAAAAAAAAAAAGCCCAATTCTTAGAAATGTAGGAAGTTATTTACATAATATTTTACATAACAAACTCTTATGAGAAATGAGAATATTAAAATTTCAAAAGTACCGTCACAGTAAGTGGTAGGCGAGGCATGAAGATAAATCAAATCCTATTTTTTGCCGTGCTGTGAAAAGACCACTGGCTTTTAATCATCCTGATGTGCCATATGTAAATTCCATCAAAAAAGAAGTTCGGAAAATGTTATATTACAAAACCACAGGGAGCAAAGCTATTAATAAACATCAATTAAAATATATACCATGGTCTAAAGTCATTAGTAATATTCTACTAATCTGGCTATACATATCTCTGTTATTTACTAAATCTTTCCCCTACTTTTTATGCAAACAACAATCCCTGAATTACCAGATGTCTGTCTGCATACTCCTGCTTTACTCAAGGTCACTACAAAGTTCTTCAGTAAAAGAACTACAAAAGCTCCTTATTAATCAATCCATTGAAAAGAAACTGCAAGTTGAAACAGCCTCAGATAACCATCTTATATAAAACTTGATGCAATCAATGAAAAATAAAAATCATTCTTGCCAAAACCTGGAAAGACAAAGTATCACTCAATCTAAAAAAATAAAAATAAAAAGTATTCAAAAAAGACCAATTTTGAACACAAATTTGGATTAAGAAACAAAAAGAATATTTAGCTAAGGAATTATCAACTCAATTACCATGATTTACTATACTTTCATTTCTGTTGGGCTAGTTAGTGTTCCACTGAATTTGCTTTTCCTAGTGAATCCCAGATATGTGTTATTCTTTCTCTAGCCTCACAAGTCCTCTCTTCAACTTTTCTCATATTCTTACCATTTCCCTTCCAATTAGTGTTTCCCTTACATAATAAAATGTCTGCCTGTGTTTCGCTTTCTAGATACCCCAGGACTTCCAACTGGTCTGAAGCTCTTTCACCATAATATTCCTTTTCATGTGCTACCATTTCCGAAGGTGTTGCTGGGACAAACAAGAGTCCCTAAGTTTTATTCTCTTTAATGCACCATCCAGTTTTGCCACAAGGACCTCATGGTGACACAAGTCTCCAGCCCTGAAATATCATTCCTTCTACACACAGCATTAGCATGTGATAGCCAATTGACCTTATAGGGTTACTCTGCTCGACGGTTGCTTTTTCCACATAACCATGCTAATTTCCTGTCTGTGGATTCCAGGAATAAATTCTAGCCTGCAGTGTTATGCTGTCCATTTCCCCTTTCCTTAAAGCTGAGAGAACAGTGGACAGAAGGAACGGAAGCTGCTTTGAAAAGAGGAAATATGGCATCCTACCAGGGAGACACACAGCACCAAGTATCACAGGGGTAGACAACATAATTATCCTTATCGTTCCCCATGACCAGAGGCAATGACAAGAGGAAACAAACTCCTTCAAAGGGGATGGCATCATGTTAGATACAAGGAGTTGCACAGAAGATACTTGGCAAAGCAATGTTTTATTTATATTGTACCTCAGACTTGCAAACAGAAACTGCCTAATTCACAAACTACTGCAAGCCACATAAAAAATGGAATCAACATTCCCATGTGTCTATTTTAGATGGACAGTTTCATTATAGAGAGTTTGTTATTTAGGGCCCATGGAGGGGTTGGTTGCAGAGAGTTCCAAGTCTCCAACATACCCAGTATTCGTATGTGCATAAAGTGAATCCTGTCGTACCTGTCTTCTGATTAGGAGAAATTTAATGCTTCAGCTCCTTGTAATGTTTGTTGTTTTGTTATAACTGGTGTGTAGATTGAATGGCAGGTGACATTTCATAAGATTTAAATAAGGTAAGAAATTAATCAAATTAACATACTGCTTTTCTAAAGTATAATGAGTCATTTGCATATAAAGTGCAATCGAGTCTGTAAATACAAAATGAACTCCAAATTACTGAGGAACATCGTGAACTGCATTTGTTACATATTATAAAACAGACATGAAGAAAGAGGCTTGTAAATATTCTCAACTCCAAACTGATTTATGATACATTTTGTGGCTGTAATGGCAGGCTTAGCTGCCGTAATACCCAGCATTCCTTGTATCTAGAGAATTTATGATTTCAGTTTGACATAAACAACAAAAGTAGCCATTCTTTGCAATCATTTTCCTACCTGGATCTAAGAAACCTCTTAAGACTATCACTCTGTTAGAGAGCGCAAGATAGGAACCTTGAAGCATATTTATGCAAAACATATTATATAAAAATTAAAAGAATGGAAAGGGAAAGTTAAGAGCTACTCATTTTTATAGCTCTTAAAAATGTACTTTAGACAATGGTCTTGTTCAGCAGACATCTCTTATAAAAAGCCAGACAGTAAATATTTTAGGCTCTGTGGGAGATGCTGTTATCTGTCACAACTACTCAATACTGCCTCTGAAGGGTAAAGCATTCATATGTAACACTTAAACAGATAGGCACGGCTGTGTTTCCATTAAACTTTATTCACAGTAACAGGCAATGGGCCGGATTGGATTAATAGAACATAATTTACCGACACACCTGGTCTAGAATAGTGCTGTTTGATAGCACTTTCTCTGATGACAGAAATAGTCTATATCTACTTGTGGCTACCAAGGACTTGAAATATGGCTAGTGTGACTGAGAAAGTGAATTTTTAATATATTTTAGTCAAACTCATATTTAAATAGCTACATGTGGCCGGTAGTCACCATATTGAACAGTACCTATATAGAAGGTTCTGTACGATAATAAGCAGTTGAATAACAGGAGTTATGGGAAACATTAAACTTCCAAGACAATGAATTGCTTTAAGAATCAAATATTAAAAAACAAAACAAAACCAACACACACACACACACACGCATAAACAAAACAAACAAAAAACAAAAACAAAAACAAAGAATCAGATATTGAAAATGCTTAAACAGAAATACATGCAGTATCTTCCTAAGCGGATAGTGAACTTTTTTCCTGAAGAATACAGAAAAGAAAATATCAACATATGGTGCACATCTGAGTAAATATGGAGATTTCAAATTTGCTACGGTTGAACTGTAATTTATCATTTTGCATCATAGCTTCTTTGACAGTGGCATTTCTAAAAATGATAGACTTAGAATATTTTACAATAGTGACAAGAGATGTGAAGAAAGAGAGACTTCCAGGCTATCTATAAAAAGGTTTTCTCTTGTCCTAGAATTTAAGGACTTATTCCAAATTAAATAAAAATCAATGACCAGAATTTAAACTAACTTTCTGGGCATCCAGATGGCCTCCATGGTGCATGGCTTCTGATCTGGCTTAAGATCAAATCACCTTCTGCTTCTTGTTCTGTCTCTAAGCTGGCCCTTGATTATAGCTAATAACCCTCGGCTATAATATTTCCTTAACATACTATTTATTCTATTTCTGTCTGGATTCACAGGGTTTTACTTTTTCAGAGTAAAAGCATCTGAAATAATCACCATGACTGTTTGAACAACATCACCAACAAAAAAGATACTTGACTGTTATTTATTTCTTTTTAGAAATGGTTATGATATCTTGGCATCTAAATAAAATTCATACAAGCCAAATTTTCATTTATACCTAGATTTGATTATCTCAGAAAATCTGTTCTACTGGAAACAAGTCTTGTTTCCTTCAAAATTATTTTAAAAATTAGTTTTCAGTTAGTTGTCAATGTTGGACATTTTTAAGCATGCAAATTAGTTTATCATATAAATCATTAATCAAGCTCACTTGCTGTGCTATAAATTACTGTAACAGAAAATGCTACCTCTATTCTCTTTTTGTGAGAACAGGAAATATATGGTTTGCTTATAAAGGAAACTATGCAGACCGAGTTTCCTAGGTCACTCAATCAGATATGGCCAAAATACAAAGAACCAGTTGCCCTGAGATTTTTTTAAGGCTGCCATATTGCTTGTAGAGCCAATTAAATCAAAAGGTTTATGGATATTTGCCACCAAACATGGGTACTCCTATGCTGAAAATCATAAAGTAGTCTTTACATGGATAAAGAATTATGAGCATAAGTAAGTAGAGAAGAATGGTGTTAACTAATGTAAGGCTGTGGCTCACAAATAGTGATTTACTCTACTGGAGAATTCAAAGATATTTAAAATGCAAATAGTCTGGGAAATATACTTCCAATTTAAAGAAAGAACAAAAGATGAAGATCATACTCTAGGGGACAGGGATGGCTTGCATATGCTTATGAATAGTGCTTTTCTCAATTTCATAAATTTTAAGTCAGGAGTAATATATTATATTAATTATATTATATTATATTATATCATATAATATCATATTTTTAACAGCAAAAAGTACTGCATGTAGTTTCTTCAGTATTAACATCAAAACCCTGCTACATTATTACCTACTTTTATTTTTGCCATTTACAAATATTAAACAGAGTCAGGTACCATTTAGAAACCAAAAGAATAACCATAATCACAGAATCAGAGGATTGACTTAATGGAGAATGGCTACTTTGCTTCATTTCATATACATTTTTCTGCCTTTCTACCTTTATTTCCTTTCTTCAGATATCATGGCTATATCTTTAGATTTGAGGCTGGAGGTAGGGTGGAACATTTTCTTCAGGAGTATATTCTTAACTACCTTTATTGGATATAATATTTTGAGAGGAGGCAGTTGAGAAGGCAGACTAGAAAAGCCAAAGAATTGCAAATAAACACAGGAGGAAGACGGGTGAACACACTCTTGTAACTGTTGACAGTTACTTGTATTAAAAATATTCCTCCGAGTAAAATTTGGCAATAATATTCATTATTTTACAATCCCTTAATCTCTTTTGTTTATGCCTTTATACTCATTCTTTAAGTGGTAATGCATCCTCAGACCACAAAAAAACAAAACAAAACAAAACACTAAGATTTCTAAATAATTTATCAGAGTTTCAACTACCAAAAAATAAGCTGCTTAAACCAGAAACCATCACTACCAACAACTTAAAAAAGACGTTTCACATCTTGTTGGTTCTCATCTTTAGAGGTGAGTGAAAACCAGAATTATTTTCCAGCTTGCTAAAATCAAGAAATTAAGACACTATATTTAGTCATGAGCTTGTGAGGAAAAAAGCAGGAAGTGAATCAAAATAATGACCCATGAGAATAAAACTCAGAAGCTGCCCTCACAAGACAATCATGATTTTAGTGGAATGCTGTCCAATGAATAGAGTTCACATGTAAAAATCAGTTCTAGGTCTCAAATGGAAAGAGAAGGAAACTAGCACAATCTAAGCAAGAAGATTTACACATTTAATTCTCAAAATGTTCTGATGAAGGGAGTATTTGTTTACCCAGGTTACGGAGGACGTTATCTGAGTGTCAAGAAAATTGGGGAACCCTTCTGAGGGCATGCAGTAACTGAGTTTTGTTTTTTTTTTTTCTTTTTTAACGTCTACCAATTTGATCATGAAGCCTACAATATTTTAATTGCTACAATAATTTAATTTTAATAATAATTGCATGAAGCCCACAATATTTTAATATTTTATTAATACATTTTCCTTATTAAAAATTACTTATTAGGTACCGTTTATTTGTCAGACTCTGCCTGGTGCTGAGATTATGATGGTGAACAAGAATGAAATGGTTTCTGACCCCACAAGGGTTTACCAGGTGGCGGAAAAAATCATTACACAAATGCAACTAAATGTGTATTACATGTTTTGAGAAATGCTGTGAAGGCCAAAAATAGTTAACAGAAAGAATGAGGGGACTTAATTTATAAGGTGCCGGATTTCAGAGAGGGCATCTCTAAGAAGTAACTCTTGGGCAGAGATTTGAAGGTAAACTAACCCAGGAGGAGACTGAACATGTATATCATAGGTAGAAGGAGCAATGTCATGTAATATGATTCTCTGAGGGGGAAAATACATTGCAAGGGCTGAGGAAAGGTCAGGGTAGAGGGGAGGAGTGAATGGAGGAAGGGGCTCCACATGAGGTTGCAGTGATAGCAGTAGCAGGTCAGGGAGGACAAGGTGAAACGTACTTTAATTTATTATTTCAGGCAATCATTAAAGGGTGTGAAACAGAAAAGAAACATGTGTGTCATGCACTAAATGCTGTGCACACCCTAAATTCATATGTTGAAGCCCTAACCTTCAATGTGATGGCATTTGGGTCTTTGGGGAGGTAATTAGGTTTGGATAAGGTCAAGGCAGTGGGGTACCATGATGGTATTGGTGTCTGTATAAAAAAGAGCGGAGAGCAGAGCTTGAGATCTCTGCCATGTGAGGATATAGCAAGAAGGTAGATGTTTGCGAGCCAGAAAGAGAGCCCACACCAGGGAATCAAATTAGCTAGTATCTTGGTCTTGGACTTTCTAACCACAAGAACTGTGAGAAATAGATCTCCGCTGATCTATGACATGTGTTATACCTGTGTATGGTATTTTGTTATACCAGCCCCAGCTAGGACAATGATCTAAACTATAAGGTATGGTTTGAAAGAATAACCTTTAGCCCTTAGAATTTACCATTAAGTGAATGGTATACTAAAAAAGCAACAAAGTCTTACATATCCTGGGGATTAATTAAATTACCTGCTGAATAAATTAATTAAATTACCTACTGAGTAAGTTGATGAATACAAGACAAGACTGGCGGCTCTCTGTGCTCTGGCCCAAAGAGTGTGTAGGCATCTGAATGTCACCCTATTTACTGTTTATGTATTTCACCAAGTTTGAGGAAGCCATAGAAACATACGGTTGTCAACTATAAGAAGAAATGGCAGGTGTGCTTAGAAAATGGCCAATATCTAGCTGCTCAAAATACCATTTCATTCAGCTAGTTATGATATGCAACTCAATTAGAAATTTCAGATTTGAACTTAAGATTTCATTCCTTTATCTTTGGAAACAGAAAAGACTGAGCTGGAGATTCAATACAAACTCTGACTTTATATCTGACCTTGACAAAGCTATTCCACTTTAATAACTTCATTTGTAAAATGGCACAATAATACTTTCTTGACAGGGTGTTTGAATGATTAAGTGATGCATGTATAGTCCTGCCATCTTCAAAATGTATTTAATAAAGCTACCTATTCCTCTGGTTTGGCTGTCTTCCTGTTAAACAAGTAGACAGATTTTGAAAGTAAATACCGTTTATAATCATATTAAAGGAATCATTTTGGTTTTGGTGTGTTTCTTTGTTTTGTTTTCCCCGAGAGAAGACTTTAATAAGAAGCAGGAAATAAATAACATTAGTGGGGATGTTCTAGATTTGGAGTCAGCGTGGGAGAGGTTGATGTCATGGAGTCACTGAAATCAATATGTTGCTTCTGACATACTTTTGCCCAAATGAATCTTTCCTTGTACTGCAATAGCAGTAATAGTCATTGCAATATAGTAACAGTAGCATTAGCAGTAGCAGTAGTCACAACTTAACACTTGCCTGACAACTACCACAGAGCAGGCCCTCTTCTAAGCATAACACTCAAAGGTAAGTGTATGAATTACTCCCATTTTGCTACTAAGAATGTTGACCTACAATGAGGTTAAACAATTTGTTGACTATCACGTAGTTATTTTTAGAAGAGCTGGGTTTTGAACCCAGGAAGCTTTCTGCAGGTCCTGAGCTCTTAACCACTAATCTGTAAAGAAAAAGAAAGAGCTCATGTGTGCATGCGTGTGCTGATGTTTCCCCACTGTTACTCTAGAACTGAGCTGCTCTAGGATTTTCTCCTCAGAATGGCATGGGAAAACATGGCAGCCAGCTGACGTGTGGCACCTACAATGATTACAGTAGGGAAGTGATAGAAGATTCTCCTAAGCAAAGACACATAAAGAAGTGACAAGACAGATCTCTGAGAGCCTGGCCAGTAGAAAAATGTGTAAACTTGAGAGGTGATACAAAGGTGGATTTCTGTGCTTGTGAGAGTGTGGCAAAAATGGCATGTGACTCTAAATGCAGATAGGAGACATGGAATCAGACTGAGAAATACAGTCTCAAAGATCATATGTGAGAAATGGACTGTTAAAACATTTTACCAAAGAATATCTGACAGAAAGGAAGATGAACTCAAAATAGACTAAAAGAAAATGTCACACTGAAAGAGCATAAAATACTACTACTAGGGAAAAAATGTAATCTTCTGTATAATGATTCAGAGTGCTGCTAATGCAAAACATTTTAAAATACTACCATAAAACAGTGGTATGTGATTTTGAGAGTGGTAATGACATTTGCCAGGCCTCCAGAATGCTGTTTTTCTGACATTGTCAATTTGTAGTGTTCGTGATGGAAATTTATGTTATATCATAAAGAAGAACCAAAACATGCTGACTCATGAACTGTAAAAAGTGGTAGCTGGTCTCCTCCTGGGTGTGCATTTGGGTATCTTCCAGGCTTTAACTCAGAGTCTTTTGAGAGTGCCATAGCCAAAAACAATAATATAAGGGAAACACTAACAGTGAAACCTATTAATTTTGCGTATAAAATTAAGCCCACTTACTAAGCAAGGTATCTTGAATATTTATTATGATGTAGAATTTATGGAAGTAGCAGTACATAACTATAGATTCTATATATACTGTAGTACATAACTATAGAATCGTAGATAAATTTAGTGCATGAAATACCAAGGCTAGAGTGTTGTGTTTGAAAATCCTGGCATTAGAGTCATATCCCTAAAAGTAAAATATTAGTATAAATTACTTTATGAAAAGGAGGTTTAAACTCTACAGAAATAAGTAGAAAAAAGCATGGATCAAAAGTGAACTGGGTTCAAATCCTATAGAAAATGCTTGCTCATTTTGTATAGTCAGCCACAATTATCTACCTTATGTAAATTCAGTTTCCTTAGCTATAAAACAGGAGTAGTTATTTTTACAGAATCTTGAGATAGCAAATTATAATACGTGTTGATACCTTGCACATATTGGGCATTAAAGTTTATGCAAGTTGATTTGGATACCCATTTCACATTTATTTCAATGGAGAATAAAACAAGCATTTTAGAGGATCCATTATGAGCTACATCGTGTGCTTGGTGTTTTGATCTTCAATATAATCTTGTGATCTTAGAATTATTAATTTGGTTTTTCACATGAAAAAAATGAGTCCAAGATAGACTATGTCATTCGTTCAAGGTCCCAGAGCTACATTCCTATATTTTAATCCAGCTTGCCTCATTTCAAGTCCTGAGTTCTTCCTATTATATCACATTACTATATAGCATTAGATTTTTGTTGTGTTTTGTTTAAAATATATTTCCATATTTCCTAGTACAAAAAGGCCTGGGATGTGAGGATCTAAAGTGTGTGTGTGTGTTGTTCTATGTGTGTGCAAGAGAGACAGAAATGGAAGAGAGAGAGAGAGAGAGAGAGAGAGAGAGAGAGAGAGATCATCCCATGAAGTTCCAACTCTCTGAGAGAGCTCTTACAAAGAACCACAGTTTACATAGAGAATTACCCTGCTCTTAGTATATTTTAGATGGCCAAAATGCCTTTATAAGGACCATATTTATCTTCTCACTGAAACAAACAAAATACATGAAATAGCAGTTTGCAAAGTATTGTTTATCAGACAGTGAACAAAGGACAGTGAGCCCTGAAATATGGAAAACAAACAAGGTGAGCTTTTAAAATACTCCATTTTACTTTATTGAGAGTTTCCATGTTTTTAAAATGTTTATTTATTTGAGAGAGAGGGGGGGGGAGACAAAAAATCTGAAGCAGGCTCTGCACTATCAGTACAGAGCTCCGACCCACAAACTGAACCCATGAACTGTGAGATCATGACCTAAGCCAAAGTCAGAGGCTTAATAAACAGACTGAGCCACCCAGGCACCCTGACAGTTTCCATGTTTCACTGCAGGGATAGGAAGCCAATAGGACCGTGGCTGACTCCGAAGATAACCATAGTTCTTTAAATAGAGTGCTAGAGAAAAGAGATAATTGAGTTTTTGAACAAAAAATGGTAATGATATAATGTGAAGTTTATAAATATGTAAAAGTAAAATGTACAGCAAAAAAAGCATAGATGTTGGGAGAAAAAAAAAAGAAGAATACAATTGTAAGGTTCTTTTTCTCTATGTAAAATGGTATTGTATCTTGGAAATAGAGTGTAGTAAGTTAAAGATGTCAACTACAAACCCAAAGCAATTACTAAAATAATAAAAAAGAGGTATTGATAATAAGCCAAAAAAAAAAAGAGGAAAAACATGGAATCATAAAAATTCCTTTAAAAACAAAAAAAAAAAGGAAAAGGAAAAGGGGAATAAATTAAAATAATTAAAAATAAATAGGAAGATGATAGACTTAAAGGAGACCAATCAAAAATCACATTAAATATAAATGATTAAAAGGTGGGGCTCCTGGGTGACTCAGTTGGTTGAACGCCCGACTCTTGACTTGGCTCAGGTCATGATCTTGCAGTTCATGGGTTTAAGCCCCATGTGGGGCTCTGCGCTGGTGGTGCGGAGCCTGCTTGGGATTGTCTCTCTCTACCCCTCCCCCATTCATGCTTGATATTGGCTCAGGTCGTGATCTCATGGTTGGTGAGACTGAGCCCCTTGTGCGTCGTCAGGCTCTGTACTGTCCACACAGAGCTGTTTGGGATTCTCTCTCCCTCTCTCTCTGCCCCTCCCCCATTCATTCTCTTTCTCCCTCTCTCTCTTTCAAAAAAAAAAAATAAATAAATAAGCTTTAAATAATCATAATAATCATTAGGGAAAAAAGATAGAAATAGATTAAAAGTAAAAGAATGAAATAAGACAATAGCATACTAACACTAATAAAAGAAAATTGGAAACTGCCACAGTCCAAAGAATCCTAAGACCTCACTACTAAAAGTAAGGTGGTATCCTGGATGAGGTACGAGACGGAAAAGATGACATGAAGTTAAAACTGAGGATTCGAATAAAGTCTAGACTTTAGTTACTACCAACCTACCATTGTTGGTTTTTTATGATCTATGAACAATGGAATTAAATAGAAAATTAAGAACAGAATGTTTTCTTAATAACCTTGTAATAGTGGATGCTAAGTAACCCACATCTAAATAACTGAATGCAAATGAAAAACAACATATGACAATCTGTGAAATGAGGCCAAAGCTGTACTTAGGAGGGACGTTATAATACTCATTACCTATATTAGGAAAAAAGAAAGTTCTCAAATTAATAGCATCAAGTTTCATGAATAATAAAGGAATAATAAAGATCAGAATGGAAATTAATCATATAGAAAAAATAATTAAAAATCAATGAAACTAAAAGCTCAATAAAATCAATCAACCTTTGGTCAATATTATTTTGGAGGTGGTAACTTACAAAATAAAGGTTTTCTAATTTTGTTAGAGGTAGTCTCTTGTGGGTGATCTTCATAGTGATTAATGACTCCCTTATAACCTGATGTGTATCTACACCTTGGTAATCAAAAATGAATGGCCTCCTCAAGTTATATCTGCCCTCAATTAATTAACAATACATTAAATATAGTTCTGATTTGACCAAACTATAAGTAAGCAGTTTAATTTCCTTGTTGGGCTAAGGTGTATGTAGGCATCATTGCTCATTTTTTGCCGATCTCCAAATAGATTTTAAAAACCTTACCTATTTCATTTTTTTCTCCCTGTGGTCATACCTTTCCCCAGCACGGACCCAGTACCTTCCTATGCTTTAACGCTTCTCTATCAAAAGAGAAAAAAAATCAGTTTCTCACACAGCAACAGACTCACTCCTATGTTACAGCTTTTACTAAAGGATATTTGCAATTGAAGCTGGAGGAAAAGTTTCAGATAAACGAGTGACAGCACTGATATATATTTTGGAAAAGGAGTATTTCTCTTTGCGGATGAAAATGTGTGTGTATACATATCTAAATATTTACAGTTACCATTTTATTGATTGTTTAATATTTATATTAAGTACTTTATCTACATAATTATATTTTCATGTTCAAATTATTCTGTGAAATTATGTTTAAGTATTGACCCCATTTTACAGATAAGGAAAGAGACACACAGCTCATGTATCTTGGGATGCAGAAATCTGGGAGTCAGATGTAGACACAACTAACTCAGACTTCTTTTAGGATGCTCCTTCCTTCTTCTATGATGTGAAATTAAAATATGTTTGGGCATTCATTAAGTCCTTAGATTTTGGAGGCTTTCTTTTTATAAGATGCTCTGTTTCAAGTGTGAGAAATAAATCAAGGTGTGAGGAAATTTGTCCTTACCTCTATGCTGCTTTCAGGTGGTTTGAAACTTATAGAGATATATGCGTGCACATTAATATTTAATATAGCTACTGTGTGGGAGTCCGGTCAGAGGAGATGTTTGTTTACTGCTCTTCCCTCGGGTTTCCTTGCATTTCTAAGGTAAGGCAGCTACAAATAATATAATCCCATTACTGGTAATACCTGTGTTATAGTATTGCATACTGTTTATTATTATTATTATTATTATTATTATTATTATTATTATTCTAAATATCCAGGATGTGTGGACTTACCTGCGGTCTCTCTCTCTCCTTTCTTCTTTTCTCTTTCCCTGAAGCTTCCTAATGCTGGAGGTCCAGAGGCTATCACCCCTGTGTCTGTCACTCTCTAATCCCTTGGATTTTTTGACACTTGCCTTTCCCATTTTAAACTTCAGAATATAGTAACTGTGTTTGTCCATTGCTCCTACTTGAGGTAGCAAATTCAGAAGCTTCTTGATTTCTTTGTGGACCAGAACAGAGAAGTAACAGAATCAAGTCCAATGGCAGCTAACAGATATGGTCTATAAACGTGTTTCTCTGAAACTGTATTTTCCAGGCTTATTCAGAGTCATAACAATTAGAATGAATTGCCATGTAGAGTTTAAAAATATCAATATTTGTTACTTTACATCTTGTTTATAATATTGAGTTTTTGATAGTTATTTAATGAAATTACCTCTATACTATAAAGAAATGACAGAAATTACTTATTTTGCATTTATTTTGTGGCACAGACTGAATGAAGCATTTTTACAAACACCATTTAAGTAACTTGCTTCAAATATAACTAAAAAAAGATTAATTACTATGAAGAAAAGAAAAAATGAATTTTTAAATATTCAGATTATCAAATTATTGTTATGTACATTACTATATAATTGGGCTAAGTGTATGTGTGAGAGAGAGAGGGAACTAAAGAGAAGGGAAACAATCAAGGGAGAGTATAATATACCCAACAGAACAGTGAAGTGAGAAGAGATTATACCAGGATGAAATAGATGAGAAATCTACAAAAGTATAAAGGAAACAAAAAGAAATACTGTCTTTAACACAAAAGGGTTATTTTCCCAAACCCACAAGCATGCACTCAGAGCCCTAAGAAGATAGTTTGCTAACACTGACACACCCTGGAACAGTGATTTTCACTATTTCTCCTGGACCCTTAATCTTGAGGGAGGGCTCACCTCCCCATCAGTGTGAGTGGTTCAATGCAGTATTCTTTTCAACTACTTAAGGATCACCACATGAGAACACAGGAAGATAGTGTTTTATATCATTTCCTGCTCTTTTGCTGATTTTCTGAATGACCCTCCATAAACCTCTTAAACTCTTTGCACGATTCTCTCACCTGTCAAATGTGAATGTATTCTATGAACGCACTGAGTATGTAAATTAGCTACAGGGTTTTAAATTTTCTGCGGAAGATTGGTTATCTTAAATACCCATTGTGCTTTAAATAATAATTAAGGAGCTTTAAAAAATCCATTTGCTTACTTTTGTTAATCTCTAATTACTTTTCATTTTCAAAATATTCATTTACAGAAAGGAATTACTTTCATTGAAAGTCACGTGCTTACAACCATTAAAGGAAACAAATCCTAAATAGAGCTTTGTTTCAATAAACAAAGATACAAACATAAAAGAGTAACCTAAATCATCACACTTAAATGCAAATGATATTAATAAGCATATAGCCATAAGTAGCTGATAACATTGAGTGTAAAAAAATGAATATGGTTAGCAAAGATCTAGGAAGCTTTCATATATGGATATGTAGTTCTTCTGAGGAAAATGTCTAATTCCTCAAGAAGATGACATTTATTATGCTTGCTTTAGTTGAGTTGTTTAATGGATTGGCCTAAAATTAAGGAAAAAATAATAAAACTATATATCTGTGACATATCCAAAAATTAAGAAGAGAATACAAACAATCATGTAGTAATCTGTCCTAAAATATCCACTTGTCTTATTTTTTCTAGATATTTTGAGGAAGAGTGAATTGACACTGGCTTTTCCTAAAACACTGTTTCATTTTTCCTATGCAAGTGGAAAATTAATTACATTAGAAAAAGTCAATCATTGAATAATTTGATGAGTTAAATGAAACCAGATAGTATATCATATCTCTTCATGTGACAGTCAACGCTTTTTGAAAATAAATTATGTTGTACCATATTTTTTTTAATGGAATAGCATATATTCCCACTGGAAACTGGAAATGCCTAATCTAACTTAACTATCAGAGTTCAGCATATTAATAAACTATTCCATAAACTTTTCTGCAAGGGACAATAATGCTATCTACCTTTCAATCTATAATGAGTTGGAAGTAAAATAAGTTATTATATATTTTTAAAGGATACATACATTTACTAGCTGGTATGTCCAAAAATTTCTAGTTAAAATTTAGCAAAAGTGACTCTGATTTTTTTTCTTTAATGTATTAAAGGAATTTATTAAGACAACCAAACTAATTTATTTTACTTTTTCCCATGTAACCTAAACTACAGATGGCTGATGAGTGTCCAATAGAATTATAGTCTATGCAAACAACCAAATCTTTGGAACTTATATCTATAGAAATCTCACAGATAATGTTGTTTACCATTGATGCCAAATGGAAGAGTAAAAGTTATACCTGTAAAAATGTCCTTTAATTAATCATACACACTAAGTGTATCATGCATACAGAATTAAAATGAATAAACATATGGATATTTCATATACATCTCCAGGGACTATTGCACTGTTGGAAGATTTTGGATTTTAGTGCATCTGATTGAGAAATTAATATTAATTGTTAATAAAAATACAAGTTCTGTTTTGCAATATATTTTGCATTTTTTAGTCAGTGAAGTAGAACTTTCTTTCATTATGCAATCTCTTTCCAAGTTCAGTGGGCAAAAAAAAAAGAATAAGAAAAAAAAAAAAACCTTGTACTGAATTGTTTTCACTAACTTCTCTTCATATATTTAAAATAGTATGAGAAACTTTGCCAAATTATGTAGTATTTCCTTCAGATAGAAAATCCAGTTAACCATGGGTTTACTAACTTTATAACTTGTTGTTCCTGTGTTTATACTGAATTTTAACAATAGACTTATAATACAACGTATCTATAGGACCTCAACTCCCCCAAACATGTAGAAATTCAACGTAATGCTTACTAATTTCTGAATAAACAGGGTAAAATGACAACAAAAGTAATAATGTTGACCATATTAATAATATATAATAAAATGCTAGAATTTTAAAATGAACATATGAGGTAGGTATTATTCCAAGGTTAAAAAAATAAACTAAGATTCATATCTATTTAGTAGAAGAGCCAGGTTATATAATAAAAACATTGATTTAGGATTATCAAAAATATAATTGAAAAGATAGTTAGCTGATAATAAAATCTGATATAATTTTCATAGGAAAAATCAGTAAGACTATAAAGAAGAAAATCAAATATCAACTTCAAGAGGAAAACATTGCTTAAATACATAATACTTCTTTTTCTTTAATGATAATCAGATATATTTTATTACTATAGTTGACTTTAAAAGGCAAATATGAGTTGTTTATACAATAAATCCACCCCCACCACCCCCAAACACACCACCATTTCCAATTGAGCTTGGATGTGGACTTCAAATCTCTTAACAGAGCCATTACTATTCAGTTGGAGTTGGTGAAGGAGATGAAAAGTATCTAGTATGCCTAATCTAGACTATTGCCTAAAGTTATGTTACAAATATATTCATCACATATTTATGTTATATTATATTCAGTGAATATAATAAAAAATAATGAAGAGCCCTCAAGTACTCCAAAAGATATACTACAACTTTCTTAGTTACAGGAAGGAGCGGACAGAATTCTAGGATGGTCCCTGTAGTAGACTGAAAAATGACCTTGAAGATAACAAGTTATAATTCTTGAAAACCTGTAAAAGGTACCTTGTAAGAAGAAAGGGTCTTTGATGATGTGACTACATTGAGGATCGTGAGAGGGAGGGATTAGTCTAGATTATTTCAGTGGGGTTTACATGCCATTACAGGGTCTTTATGAGAGAGAGGCAGCAAGATTTGGCATACAGAAAAGAGGAAGGGGGCATGTGGCCACGGAGGCAAAGATGAGAAACAAGGAATGCCAGCAGCCACCAGCGTTTGGAAGGAGCAAAGTGCAGGCTCATCCCTAAAACCTTCAGAGGGAGCACTAGCCCTCCTCACACTGGTCTTGGCCCAATGATACTAGTTGCAGATTTCTTGCCTCAAGAATTGTGAGATCATAAATTGTTGGTGGTGTAGCCAGAAAGTTTTTGATGATGTGTTAAAGCCCTCACAGGAAACTAACACAGATTTTGATACCTGGAAATGAGGTGTGCTGTAACAAATACCTGAAAATGTGACTTTGTAATCCGATAATGCATAGAGATTGAGAGAATTTTGAGACTGTTTGATAGAAAAGCCTATACTCTTTTAGACAGAGTGTCGGTAGGAACATGGATGTTAAAGATACCTTTGTTCAGGGCTCAGAAGAAAATGAGGAACTGAAGAAACTGAAGAAAAATTGATTCTTACCAGTGGCAGAAAACTGAATTGTGTCTTACAGTCATTCATTTGTCTTTCAAAATAATTTGAAAGATCATGTATTATCACTAAGATAGTGCTGTCAAAGAGGAACAAAAATGAACACTGTATTCACCCACTGACATCTCCCCTTCCCCCAAAATAAACAATGTAATTCAGTGCTAGAATCAGAGTCTGCATAATAAATGAGAAAGGATATTGAACTCAATGATGTTATTCTGCCCACTGTTTGAAAAAAGCATGCATGCAATCTATAAACTTCTTTCTAAATAATTCGCCCTTCATGATTCTAGTTGATATGAAATATTTTTAATTAAATGCATAGGGAAAATGTTTGGAAGGTTTCCTTAATATTGTCTGCATAACTGTGCAGCTAAAAGAGAAAACTAAAAGTCTAATAATTTGCACTTTAGGGCCAAACATACTTAAAACTCTTGGTTGTCATGTTATTAAGACCATGATGATGACACAGTTTTAATAACATTGAAAGCCCCAAATTCCTGATGTAAAATGACTGAAAAATTTAGGCTGGAAGGAAAAGGGTTTGTTTGCAACTGACATTGGACATTGGATTGAAGTAGACTCCCATTGATAACAGCACATGGTGAAAAAATAACTAATTGTTTGTTTTAATGCAGAATCATAGAAGTTGAAAAAAAATTTTTTTTCCTCATAGTTTTAACATATGAATCCTAGAATGGAATCAAAATAATTCATTAATATTTTAATAGTTTGTATTCTAAAACAACAAAAGGGATACATTTGAAATAGCTCCAAAACTCTAACTATTAAAGGTAACCACGAGTACTAGTAACATCAGGAATCCTATGGGAAGCTTTTCTTATATTGCTTATGCAGAAGGAGTTAGATTGAAATTCAAATATGAATATTAAAAAAAATCCAACCATCACACAATCATCATATTTTTTTTCCTTGAACCAAGAGACTAGGTAATTATCTATTCATGCTAATGACGGTATAAGAGAATTCTAAGAGCATTCTTTCGAATTAGAATAACCAACATGATCTAGTTGTCTATATCTTCATATATTTTTTGAGAATTATGTATGAGTAATGATGACAAACACTTCTTAAGGATAATGGAAAACAAGCATTCTGCAATAACTTAAAAAATGCAGGCGCTAAACAAATAATTTTTAATTAATAATAATAATTTAATTAATAATTAATTAATTAATGAGTAATGGTGCTAAACAAATAATTTTCATTCAATTATTAATTTTCAGTCAATGTAGTAAATTACACATGCATGTATTCAGTGGCGAATGTCAAATCACTAAAAGAGGTAGTTCAAAGGTATAATTCTGGAAGTAAGATCTTAAAAAATAAAATATTTCTGTCTATCCTTGGTATGATCACTCACATTTATCCTAAATCCCTAGATGCCCTTATATAAACCATGAAACAGTATAATTCAGTTACAACCGTGTTGGTTGTATTAAATTAATTACGTCTATGTTGCATGAAACTCCTTAGAATTTCAGTGGAAAAGTAAAGTCACTGCTTACCAAAATAGGAAAGAATAGAATGGTGAAGACAGAAAAGTTAATTTCAAGCTTCAAAGAAGATATTATAGGTAATGGAGGTTAAAATAAAATTGAGACTATAAAAGCAATTAAGAATGTCCCTTTAAGGAGCAATGCATGAGAGATTGTGATAGCCTCAAATTGTTCATATTTGCATAGAAAAGGTCACAAGATATCATTAGATTGTTAACACTGAGTAAGAGACTTCCTTAAAAAAAAGAATATCAGCTGCATATTCCATTACAGGACATCAGATCTCTTTAGAACTATAATACACTACGATGGTATTATGTAATTTTCATATTTTTTCCTCAGACAAAGACACTTTTGCTTAGTTTTCATAGATATTTTTCTGCCTAGAAAACCCTTGATCAGAACTCTCTAATCCTCAGTATGATCACTCACATTTATCCTAAATCCCTAGGTGTCCTTATATAAACCATGAAACAGTATAATTCAGTTACAACCGTGTTGGTTTTATATTGTATTGCAGCATATTACAAAACGTGAATAGAGAATCAAATAAGCAGTAGGGATGGGGCGCCTGGGTGGCGCAGTCGGTTAAGGGTCCGACTTCAGCCAGGTCACGATCTCGCGGTCCGTGAGTTCGAGCCCCGCGTCAGGCTCTGGGGCTGATGGCTCAGAGCCTGGAGCCTGTTTCCGATTCTGTGTCTCCCTCTCTTTCTGCCCCTCCCCCGTTCATGCTCTGTCTCTCTCTGTCCCAAAAATAAATAAAAAACGTTGAAAAAAAAAATTTAAAAAAAAAAAAAAACAAGCAGTAGGGCCTATCACTGCGTATTTTTCATTACAACCCTTTGTACAATGTGACAGGTTTGAAATACTATGCCAAACAGAAAAGACATTCTAATAGCATATATTGTTGTTTCTTCATTCTCAGAGAAACGTAAAAGAAAGAATTTGCTAATTGAAAAAAAATGATCCTCTAGATGTTCTGAAACTTTAAAGAACTCTATGTCAGTTTACGGAGAAGCTAGTCAAAGAGTTTGCCCATTGCTGTCCTTATTAAAGTTAATGATGTTTGACCCAGTCTATTGACATTTACTTGACCAAAGACACATACCGTTGTTAACTATAATACCTGTGCAGAAATAGTATTCTTCTGCTGAGGTCATATGTCATGAGAGTAAATAAAATTGCATGTTGAATGTCAGGAAGAGCATCTGCTCGGAGTACATCAAGCAAAAGCAGATGTTGCTAAATCAAATAACTATCAATCGTATGCTCATAATGCCTTTTTTGGGTGCTCACATTCAAAGTATAGCCTCAAATGGACAAGGAACATATATCATGCAATCTGGAATACCAATGTCAAGTGAAGCATCAATTGGCTAGAATTCAGCTAACAATAAATGCCAAAAAGTTTGTTCTGCTTTTTATGTAGGCAAAAATGCCAAATAGCAATAGAAAAAGTTTTTTATGAGATAATTTATAATATTATGAATACTACACTATGTTTTAGTTTGGTTTTTATGTTTTTTGTTTGTTTTGATACAAGCACTTATAATTGTATCTTTCACTGTTATGATGTTTTATTAGAATATTTACTGCAATGGATTCTGATATATGGCATAGTTAACAGTCAGCAAAGAAACATTAAATTATATTTCCAATTCTGCAGTTAAAGAGAAAACTACGTAATGGATTTTAAAAATATATTTTGTCAACAGAAGTTTAAAACTGAAATGTTTTCTGTTTAAGATTTATTTAACCAACCACATAACCTTTTTCCAACATATGGAAAAATTGGTCAAAGTATTTTGAAATCACAGAGTAGCTTTTATATGTCTACTTCTATAAAATTATATTTCATTATCATTATAGACAGTGGTCACAGTGACAAAAATTTTGAACTTTTTCTCTTAACAGGCACATTTTGATAGGAAGGAAACTAATTTTCAGAGTTAAATGTGTGATTTCAAATTTAACTGTGATACTCAGTGAAACAGACATTGCTAAACCTTCCCAGACACCACTGTGAAATGTTTAGAGTTTCTTATACATAATTACATCATAGACATTTATCCTTGCTAACAGAAAGAGGACTCAAATTAGTTCCTAATTAAAACAAAAAGTACCTCTTTTAACAAAGCATCCCAGTGACTCACACGAAAGAAAAAGCAAAGGAAGATTAAAAAAAGAAGGGGGGGGGGGTTAAATCTATAGTCAAATAAGCCTTCTCTCTTCTCAATCTACTGTTATAAAGGCTTAATTGTGTCAAAGTCATATTAGTATAATGTTTTTATTTAAAATCAGTATCTCAAATGATTACATTTAGAAATATAAACCATATCTCTGTATGATTACTAAAAAGATTAAAGTAAAATTTAGCCTTTCTACTTACATTCAAGTGTTCCTTTATAGGAAGGAGAACACCCTTGCTGTATCAACTAAAACATTATTTACCTTCAAACCATTATAATGAACAATGATGGCTCTTCTTTTAATTAAAAGTACTTTGTCCTTTTCTGAGATAATGAGCCTTCACCTCCCCTTCCAGTGTTGCCAAGTTTAAAAGTACTACATTCTAAAGCCATGTACGTTCCTAAACCATCAATTTGTTGTCTGTTCCAAAAAGAACTAAATTTGATTATGCATGCCTAAAATTGCCTATACATGCTATGTTCCTACTAATTTGAATTCTTCTGGCATTCAGTGCAAAAGTTAAAGAAGCAAGCTATAGTGGAAGGAATTATAAGCATACTTTTATCTAATTTTGAAATAAAAAAATATTGGGAATGGAAGAAACATTACCTATACTATATTAACTTAAATATTACTGCACTTCTGGAAAGTGTTAGAACTTATATTCCCTTGTAACCATGATTAAATTTGGCTCTTTCAGTTGTGAAAAGCAAAACAGCATATTTAACTATGATTTGATTATAGAAAAAACGATAGTATAAATTTTACAGATGATAGCATATATCTCCTAGAAAACTGATCAACTGATTTTTCAGAGATGTTTATTTCATATGTTGATAATTTTCAGAATGATAAATAATATTGATTATTATTACTGTTTATTTCCTAATTATGTGTGATGTTTAAGAAAACTATATCCTTTAAAAACATGTACAACAAATCTCTTCTAGTATTTGAAATTCACTTCTTTAATATATTTCAATTTCTCTTTAATCCAATATGTGTTGCAAATATATTAATTTGCATATTGACCACAAAATTGTTTTGCATCTAAAATCTACTCTAATTTGCATTATTCACTTTAAAGTGAGAAATGCCCTAATAACATTAGAAGTTAATAAATGGTTTTAATATTCCACATGATACACAATTTCAAATATTGCAAGCCTATGATATTGATATCAAAACATAACACACAAACAAACTGAACATTTAGATTTTCTCTAGGTATTTTCAGCCTTTAGTTTCAAAAACAAACTTGATTTTAACCAATTTTGTCCAAACTTTATATTTACATATTGATTATTGCTATGAAATGTAATTAAGCCATTTTTACTTGTTTTACCTTGATGCAGTCTGATTACACCTGGAATGATTAATGTGCTTACCTAAAACAGAAAGAAACAAAACATGTTGTTAGTTTTAAAGGAATATTTTTTTTCTGAAGTTTGCTGTGGAGAAAATAAGACCTGGCAGATAAACAATCACAACTCTCATTCCAACTGCTATTTTCCTTTGCACCCTAGAGATCTTTATAGTTGTGACAAAATCAAGTGGAATAAGTTGTTTCCAAAGCTGCGTAGGCAAAAGAGCCTTTACAGATGACTTGGTGGCAAGTACATTTTTACTGAGTCGAAGACATCTATTTTTGTCATTTCTTTTCTGCCACCAGCATACAATGAATCAAATAAATATCAACAAAAGGTTTGTGGAATTCTATTACTTCCCCAAACATCTTAGAAACATCCTTACTACAAATGCATCGATTGTAGTTCTACTACGGTAGCGATCAAACTGTCCACATTTAGCTGCCCAGGAAATTTCAGAATACAGATCTGTTTAAAATCAGGTTCTGTAACAATGAAATGGAAATAATAAATAAAGTATGCTATGTCTGTAAGTTACATATTATATTACATGCTATGTGTTATAAACATAACATGTATCATATGTCTATGAATTATAAGCAAATTGTAAGTCTATGGTAAGACTAGAAATTTACTTCTTTCTGCTTTCTATTAGTAAACTTAGAGGTAAACCTAAATAAACAGTTGAAGTCTTTTAAATCAAAGCATCTGTGATCCCTAAAGGTTGACATTTTCCTATCTTTCCACCTATCTCCAATTTGAGAAAGGTGCCCAATTCTGTGGGGCACTTTGGTCCCTTCCTATGGAAGTGTGGTTTTAAGGAGAGGTAGTTCATATCTGAGGTCAGACATTCCAAAGATTTCATGTGTGAAATATCAGTATATTATCTTATTTGGGATTATAAATTAAAAAGACACATTTAAACCGCTAATATCATTAAATTTGTAAAATGATTGTTTATTCTTGTATATTCCTTAGGAATCTGTGTTTTATATTGTATGATTTATATAAGGGGTTATGAACCATCATTGGATTTTTTATTTCTGTGTATTATTTTTCGAATGCTATAAGGTCAGAAATCATATTTGCTTATGACTCTAAAATCTAGCACAGTGTTAGATATATAGTATTAGCTACATATGTTTTTTATAGAATTAACAGATGAAAGAATAATTTAGCTAATCACATAGGGAATCTAAAAACTGTAAATTAAGCTATTGTCCAATAAAATCTAAGATAATTGAGTACTAAATAGTAAATAAAGGCTGCTTGATTGGTTATTTACCTTCTATTTGGTAAAACTAAAAAAAAAATCATAAACCTTTTAAAATTAAAACAAAAAAAAGCAACAGTGTTTTGTGCTTCAATAAACTGGAATGCCCCATCAATAGGACATTAAGGAGCAATTTTGGGCAATTTAGGCATGTAAAACAATTCTAGGTTGCTATTTACCAATAAGAATGGAATTCATTTCACATAATGTCTGTTTTGAGAGGTAGAATTTCTAATTGGAATATGCTGATTTTCCAATTAACTTATTTAAGGCAGATTTGCACATTGTAGTTAAGTTACAGTTTCCTTGGGTGATATTTCTTCAACATGTAAAATGGTGGAGGCATAGGTAGCTTCTTTTGTTTCCTTTGTGTTTATCTCAAAGGGACTACTGAAGAATGCACATAGAAAAAAAGAATCTTAGATAAGAGATACACATAGCTTTTACAAAGTAGATTCATGAAAGGCCTATAATTATTTTCTAGCATGGTTTTGACCAATTACTGTTCCTTTTTTATTTTTCTTACCTTCTCATGAAGTCAGTTGTGCTTATAAGTATTTATTTTCTTTGCTCTATTATACATATTTGTGATAATCTGGGCAGTGAGCCCAGATTGCTTTATTTTTTGTTTATTATTTATAGACTGTCCTAGATTCTTTTGAAAAGGCATAATCTAAATTATTATTACCATAATTATAGGAAGATTGGCACTCTGAGATTATAATATAAGAAGATTCTCCATTATTTCATAATAAGCTAAATACTATACATTTTTTAGAAGTTATGCATTACATGGACAGAGCATTTTAATTTTAATATTGCCTACATGTCTAGACTATATTCAGGACACAATATGGCTTTAACTGTAACATGCTGTTTTCCAAAATCAGAAGCCTATCCACACACTGGTATCATTTAATTGTCGATGTATTTATTATTATCACACATTCCATAATGTCCCTCTTGAAAATATAGGATTATTAAAAAAGCATAACATTTAATGCAGTATAGATTACCTCTGCCCTCATGGATGAATACCACAACTAAATTCATATTGTAGAGATGAGATATAACATGTAAAAACTGGAAACAATCGAGGTAACCCGAATCCTTTAAACATGCCATCTAATTGTGTCTCCACCTATTTTTTAAAATGCAGTCACTCGGAAAGCTAAATAGCGTATCAATTTCCAAACCAGACCACAGTAGCTTCCAAGGATATGAATTGCAATGTTGTTTGGACCATGATAGTGATAATGATACTATCAGGCATTATGTTTCCAACATGCTCTACTGCCTGACTCATGCAATGGTGCCAGTAGTTTATGGTGATTTCCATTTTTCCTTCTTAGGTTTTTTCTTTTTTATGTTTATTTATTTTTGGGAGGTGGGGAGGAGCAGAGAGAGTGGGGGGGACAGAAGATCCAAAGCAGGCTCTCTGCTGACAGCAGAGAGCCCGATGCAGGGCTTCCAATTCACAAAAGGTGAGATCATGACCTGAGCCGAAGTCTGATGCTTCACTGACAGAGCCACCGAAACTCCACTAAGGTTGTTTGTTTGTTTTAAACAGACCCCACCTAGTTGCTAGATGCTTGGATATGTAAATATTAGATTGGAAAAAAAATTATCTATATTCTAACATACTAAATGCGAAACACTAACATCTAGACAGGTTGAGTGATTTGCATAGGGTCATACAGATCTTGATTTCCAGGCAACTATCTTTTCACTTTACTTTGGGGATGATTATTCCTTTGACTCTCTTTTAAAAGAGGCTCAGGATGAACTGTGATCTTAGTTTTGTGAGTTTGAACCCCATGTTGGGCTCTGTGCCTCCCCCAGATTCTCTCTCCCTGGGACTCTCTCTCTCTTTCTCTCTTTGCCCCTCCCCTGCTCACACTCTCTGTCTCCTCAAATAAATAAATAAATAAATAAATAAATAAATAAACTTTAAAAAATAAAAAATAAATCCCTTATAAAAAGAATTAAACATGATTTAAAAGGTTGACCACATACTTTTGACATATATATTCAATGTTAAAATACAAATAATTTGACTTCATTGGACAGTAATTGCTAGCCACTCTTTCTGGGAAATGCACAGGTGCACGTGCTCAATATCTTTTTCAGGATAAGGTTCTTCATTTCTCTTTAAAGAACCCACTCTGTTCAGCAACTCTATTGCTGATTTGCTTTCAAGTATTAAAATCTCTCAAGTCCTAAACTACTGAACTAAAGCCACTTCTTAAGTTCAAAACAAGGGCAAGGAAGTTTTCATTTTGTATTTACCTGATTCCCACTGAACTTGTAGTCTCAGATAAACAGATACCAGTCTCCCAGCCTTGTCTGTTCCCATGATTTGATTTTCCCTTTTTAATTCTTTCCATATAGAGCCTTTCCTTTTTACTCAAATTGGGATCTTTAATGTCACCCCAACTTCTCTCGGGTCATCTTTCCAAGTAAAATCATTTATTTTTAAAGCACATTCTCTGTTTTTGAACAAGGTTTGGTAGTAAACTTCATGATGCACAACGAAACTGACTTTCTCTTCATAGAACACACATTATTTAGAACACAGTGGAAATCAGTATAAATTTCTGTAAAGGGCCATAGTTTGCTAGCCACTGGTACTAGCTATTTTGAACTAAATAATACTACTTAGTTTACCAACTCATGATATTGTGGGTATGAACTGAAATAATACATCATAAACAGCAAAAGGATGTGATACAAGAAACAATATATGCTCATGGAAGTCTGTTTTGGGAATGGCCATGAAGACAGTTCCTGTATTTCACCTCTTTGTACTTCCTAATCTGTAGATTGAAGGCAGATAGATGAGATGCTCTCCAAAGATCTTTCGTAATGGAACATGGTATGAAATGGTAGAAATCATTACTACTGATGAAGAGACACACTACTGTGTAAAAAATGAGCAAAAATACATACCTAGGGCAAAATTCAGCAGACATCTATAACTTGGCTTGCGATTTTAATTGAAATTTTAAAAAGTGCTAAAAAATTACAATTGCATATCTGGATGCTGTCATGAGTGTAATGTTGGTTATTGGTTAAATTATCCCTAAGAGACACATGTACTTATTGACTGTTTTTGATATATATTTGGGATCATGAGAAGTCATTGATATGTAAAAATCCACAAATGCAATAATACTGAGGAACCCAAAGAATGAAATTCTTTTTTTTTCAACCACTCATTTAAACATCTTGGGAGGCCCTAGAATTATGAAGATAAATATTTTGATTAAGATTCCATTCGTTGAAGGAGAATACTATCTACTGGAGGAACGAGACTTGTAAAATGACAACTCATATGGATTTTAATAGTGTTTCAATATAAAGAACTCTTTATATGAAATATATTATCCACTTTGTTCTGTTTACTTATTTATTTGAGAGAGAGAGAGAGAGAGAGAGAGAGAGAGCATGAGTCGGAGAGTTAAGTAGGCTTCATGCTCAGTACAGAGCCCAACACAGGCTCAATCCCAAGAAACTGAGCTCATGACCTTAACCGAAATCAAGAGTCGGATGCTGAACCAACTGAGCCACCCAGACACCCTACCTTGTTCTGCTTAAAAAGGGTAGATATGGGTCTTTTTTAGAGCAATAAAAAAACTTACAAGTATGACTTAACAGCATGATTCAAATATAAGCTTTGGAAAAAATCCCCATGGTTACCTTGATATATTTATCTGTCTACCATAATTAATGTTTGTTATTCTTGTTTTGAATAAGTTATCTGGCAAAGTGTTTTAAGGTAAAGAACTTTAGTGATAGTGTATCTGTTGTTTGGGTCTCTTGGTTTAAAAACTGTAGGCAATATATTATACTTTTAGCACTAAAAGAATAATTTTACTCTTAATAAAAGCAATGAATTATTGTGCAACAGTTACTGAAACCACACCAACATACATGTAGAAATTTGGCAATTAATCTTTCATGAAGCATGTATCAGCTAAAATACATTTAGCATAAGTGCAAAACCATAAAGCCAAAACTGTAACATAAAGATAAGAATTTTGTCAAATTAAAATACAATCTTTGAAATTCTTTATTTCCCAATTTGTGCTGTGTTCATTTTATATTTCAACATGCACTGCTGCAGTCTGACCTTCTCTTATTGAAAATGATCAGGACTAAAGCTGGAAAGTTAGCCTTGCATATCCTGGTCCTGCTCACACATTCTAAAAAGATGTCAAACTTATTCACATCACTTGGGCTGGTCAAACTTGTTTATATCATTTAGGTCTTCTCTGGATTTGACTTTGCACTGACTTTGAGAGTTACAAGCTAAAGAGCAGCCAAATTAAGCAGAACAAAACAAACAGAACCAAGTGAAAGGAATACGGAAGTCCAAATCTACTTGTTCACATGGCTTATGCTGCTCTTCTCTCCAAACTTCAGACACCTGATGTGCAAAACAACAGGTAGTGGTGAGGGACAAATGCAAGAGGGTCAGTTTACTTCTCAGGTTACTTCTCAAGTGGCTCTAGACCTCTGTACATCTCTGCACTAATGCTAGAAACTTTATAATTATTACAACAAAATTTTGACACTCCCCTCAAGTAAAAAAAACCAAAACAATAGAGCAGATTCGACTGTTAAAGAGATGTAAAGGGAATGTAAGAATCAAGGTTTGTTTTGTTTTGTTTTGTTTTAAGTTTATTTTGAGAGAGAGAGGACAAGGTGGGGAGGGGCAAAGAGAGAAGGAGACAGACAATACGAAGCAGGCTCTGTGCTGACAGCAGAGAGCCTGATGAGGGGCTTCAACTCACAAACGGTGAGATCATGACCTGAGCTAAAGTCTGAGCTTAACCGATTGAGCCACCCAGGCACCCAAGAATTGATGATTTGCAAGAGGAAAGTTGAACTTTAAGTGAAAAGGATGAAATTAGGATCTTAAAACACATACACAAATGAACAATAAATAGATAAATAAAAACATCAAAGATGTAGATTTATTTTATTTTATTTTTTTAATAATTTCTATGCCAGGGGCGCCTGGGTGACTCAGTTGGTTAAGCGTCCGACTTCGGCTCAGGTCATGATCTCACGGTCCGTGAATTCGAGCCCCGCGTCGGGCTCTGTGCTGACAGCTCAGAGCCTGGAGCCTGTTTCGGATTCTGTGTCTCCCTCTCTCTGACCCTCCCCCGTTCATGCTCTGTCTCTCTCTGTCTCAAAAATAAATAAACATTAAAAAAAATTAAAAAAAAAAAATTTCTATGCCCAACATAGGGCTCAAACTCACAACCTCAGGATCAAGAGTTGGATGCTCTACTGACTGAGCCAGCCAGGAAGCTCTAAAATACCAAAGATTTTAAATTATCATTTGGTGAAAGCTAACATATAACTAACTGAAAGAGGATAGAAAATCAGTTATTGCAGTCTTAATGTTTCTAAGACTTACACTCCTGATCAATTAACTAAACTATTTGTCTCTCTGATATTCCTCTCATTGACTGGTAAATAAAAGTTTGTATAAACATAAAATATACCTGTAATATACAAAAATCCCTTGAACAACTTTTATACTGCCCAAGTGTCCTTTTAATTTATTAATTTGTAGTCATTGATATTTCAATATTCTCAAGTCTTATGATATCAAATGTCAAAAATCACCAAATGAAAGAAAAAGTAAAATTTAAAACTGAAATCATCATGATTGCTACTCCATAGCAGAGGTTCTATAACTTGGATATATCCTAATCACCCATAGAGCTCAAAAAACAAAAACAAAACACATGGTCATTGCCCCACACCAGGTGTTTGGTATTTAATTCTTCTGATTAGAAATTATTCATCTGTATGTTTCAAAAATGCCTCACATGGTTGTAAAAGCAACAGAGATGAGAACCCTCTTCTTAGCATTTTCCTTGTGATATGTCAATTTGGTTCATTTGCTGTTGCTGTATTAATCCTTCCTTCTTCTTCTAGTCTACACTAGGATCTTTTACAGCCTTTGCAATCCACAGTAAATGAGTACATTGTGTGATGTGACCCTACGAACATATTTGCCTGTATGAATACATGCATGCATACAGTTAAAATGAAAGTGTCTTAAAGCATTAATCATTAATATATTTGTGTATAATCTATTCTCCATTTTTAAAATATTGGCCATAAATATCTAAACTGCTAATATGACTCACTAATGGGTCACAAACAAGTTTGAAATTTACTGCTCAGTTCTCATTCACATGAATACATTCCACATAAAAATAGTACACTTTAAGAAATGAGAGAAATACATGAGAGATGATGTGTGTATAGACTCCAGAACACAATCATTCATTACTTATGTACATAGTGTTGCAAAAACTAAGCTTCAATGAGTATGTATATTGACCAGGTAGTTGTGAGAGTTTCTTAGCTAGATCACCCTGTGCCAGGCACCATCTGGACATGTTACACTTTTTCTGAAGATCTGCTTAGATAATTGTCACTTGATCTGCTCACTTATCCAAATAGATGTGAAAAGAAATAAACAAAAATGTTGGCAATCAACAATTATGTGTTCTATTCATATATCGTATAACAGAAAAATGAAAATAAACTACCCCAGAAATACAATTTCTTCAAAGAAAGAATGATGGCAGCATGATCTAGGATGTGTGACATACACATGAAACAAAGAAAAAATATATACACATAACAATGGAAACTAATTTTCTACCATTAATTTCTAAGTAGTGGCAAAAAATCTTAGCTTTTTTTTATGGCCTTTCATGTAAACTTATGAAACCCAGTAGACATATGTATAACCTGTCCTTAAATAGTAACATAAAAATTAATGCAACTATTTGGGAAAAGTCTTTGGTTTCCTCATCATGTTTTCTTTTTTAATTTTTTTTAACGTTTATTTTTGAGACAGAGAGAGACAGAGCATGAATGGGGGAGGGGCAGAGAGAGAGGGAGACACAGAATCTGAAACAGGCTCCGGGCTCTGAGCGGTCAGCACAGAGCCCGACACAGGGCTCGAACTCACGGACTGCGAGATCATTACCTGAGCTGAAGTCGGACACTTAACCGACTGAGCCACCCAGGCGCCCCTCCTGATCATGTTTTCTAATAGCAGCAAGATTATGCAAGTGCAGAAATATTTTGAAATAATTTTTCCTTTAAATAAATAAACTTATTAACAAATGTATTACTCAGTGACTTACATAATATTTTTAGCAATGCACTATTTTCTTAATTTCACTGTTTTTTTCCAATTTCTCATTTTTTCCATATTAAAATATTTGAATCAATAAAAATGTTTCCATTAGGGGTATAGTTAAATACACGTGGCTACTGTATCATCCAAAACTTTGACTGGGAACATGTCTGAGGATCTTTTTAAAAGCAGGATAACTTATAGGACTTGAAAAGAAAACATAAAAACAAAAACAAAAAAAATGAAAAACTTCTCTGTGATCTATATTCCCTGTCTAAAACTAAAAAGTCACTTAAATACTCAAAAAGAGGTTATATCATGAGGGACTAGAGAAAGTACTTTCTGTTGACATAAACAGTAATTGATAAGGTTTTCTTGAATACTTTCACAGAAATGCTGATGTATTACACTTAGGATTACTAGTTAGCTCTCATTTCCTTTCAACTTTTGCCTCTGGATAAGCTCAACTATTCCCAGGAAGAAACACTGATCAAGTACATTTGTCATGCGAGCAACTATAATAAGGTAATTCATCATAGTCTGTCAGAGTTTTATTCTAGAAAGACTGCTGCATTTTTATCCTTACTTAAAAATCTGCTGTCACTCCTGCTGAAAATTTGGTAGACATTTTGGACATGTTTAAAAGCCCTTCCAAACTGATAGTGGCAGATAATTAAGTTATCAGCTATCAAAGCTTTTTTCTTTTTCTTTTTTCTACAATATGTATGACACCATGAACCCATCTGGCTAGTTTAATCTGACCTGTTCACAGAGCATGATACCTTGTTCCCTTCCCTTTTTCCTCCTTAATAGCAGCCAATGACCAAAGTAATTCACAATGACAAATGAAGCCTTTCTCAAGACTCTAATTGAGCAATTTTGTTTTCCTTTGTAGGACCTGAAATCCACAACACTCTGAACTTCACTCACTAAGGTGGCAAGAAATAGTGGTTACAAGGAAACTAGGTGGATTAAGGGTTTCTGAAGAACAAATAAATATACTGCTTAGGTGTACTACATTATATCTCAATAATATTTCTTGTTATTCAATGCATCTATTCAATTACTGCCTCTATGTGCATCCTTTACTTGAAAGCATTCTCAATGAAGAAGTTTCATTCTGAGGGATGAGCCCTAAAGCCTTGGTTACCTTTCTCTCATTTTCTGTTTCTTTTTAAGACTTCTGCATCATTTAGTATTTAAATGTATGGAGTTTTTTTTTTTTATTAGAATATATCAGTATTTTGCCAATTTTGTCATCCTTGTATACTACCTTACAAGGACATGTTGTTTAGTTTAAGAAGAGAGGGAACATCACAGATATGTTTTAATTTGCCTTCCCTTTTAATTCATTTACATTATCCTCATGTAATATGCTTTTTCATCATTAATTATCAAACCCAAGAACATGCTCTCATTTGTACCAAAGCAGTGCCAAAGTAATTAAACATAGGACACATGTATATACGTTTGTGTGTTTATCTGCTAAATACAAAATAATGTAAATATAAAGGTAAATACATAGAACTATAAGTATATGGTATATTTTGTTTTCCAACAATTTGTAGTTTTTCAAAGTAATAATCAACGTGACTTTGAAAAAAATCATAGGGCTCTACTGCTTTGATAATTCTTTGCTCTCTCACTCAAAAATATTTATCAAGTACCTGTTGTATTCACAGTACTATTTTCATCTCAAGAAAAGCTTGGTAAGCTTCTTTGAAAAATATTAGTTTCCCAACTTACTAGATGATAAAGACATAGGTCAAAGTGATTTACTCTGCATCAGATAGCCAATCACATAGAATGTAAAACATCGTTACAATTCTGCTAAATTATTTCTTGCATCTCTTAAGGAAGACAAAAGATCTCAAACTTTGTGAGCAATTGGGCTTTAATATTGATGTTCTACATAAAATTGATGTTAAATTATAATAATGATTATATTTTCACAAATCCTCAGTATTTTCTTTGACTACCATAAGGTTTGAGAATAAAAGTTGTTGTTTTTTTTTTTTTTTAAGTACAACTAAACTGAAGTAACAACATGGATATTTCAGAATTTTGTTGGCTGCCAGCTCTCTGAAGTGGCATTTTCTGCTATATCTCTCCAAACCTGTTTAAAATATTCAAAAGCACCTAGTCAAAGATCCCATATAAATGCATATAATTTAAAAATAAGTGGTACCATTAGTCAAAATTTAGCATTTTAATAAATTTAAATATTTAGTGTTTTAATAACATGTGGGTTTGTACAAACATGCATTTTTTTTCTTATAAATTTCTTGAAGATTGAGTTGTAAAGACAAAAAGGTTCTACAACATTTGGGGCCAACTAGGTCATTATTCTATCTTTTTTCTACCCTTTGTTATTTTCCCTTTCTGAACTACCTAATACATAGCACATTTAGATATTAAAAGTACTTGGGTGTTCACAGTATTTCATTATAATTCTAAGGTCTCAGGAAAAAAAATAATTTTGTCACTTACAATAGTGGCCCACAATTTTCTTATTTCCCTAAAACTAGTATAAGCTGACAAATAAAAACCACAGAGAGCCAAAAATGTGTTATCACAATATATCATTCATAAAGCAATTGTAAAGCAAAGTTGAAACTGCTATGAAGTACATTTCTAGGTATTCTTTAGTTTATGAAAATTGAACTGAAATCAGAGAAACGTCTACCCTTCATTTTAACTCCCCAAAGACTTGACTGCAAATCTCTGTTGAAGAAATAAGAGTGTGAGAAATTTAAACGATCAGGTGACAAACACATCCTAAGAATAGGAACTCCTCAAGCCAATTCAAAAATAACATTTCTCCCACGTATAAAAATATG
Organism: Panthera tigris; assembly: GCF_018350195.1. Taxonomy (NCBI): domain Eukaryota; kingdom Metazoa; phylum Chordata; class Mammalia; order Carnivora; family Felidae; genus Panthera; species Panthera tigris. The sequence goes on along the minus strand of NC_056668.1, from coordinate 37,930,615 downwards.
CCTGAAATGGAATTTATTTCTTTAAAACCTATAAGGCAATTATAAGACAAACTATAATTTTATGTATCACTCTGAGAAGAAACTTTATCAATTAAAATACAGTACATCATCTGTCATCAAATGCATCCCAGTTTCAGAGATGGAAAATGTTGTTTCTTCGAATAGAGGACCTATAACATTTTGGCCATGTGATTTTCTTAGAAAATCTTTTTTTTGATTTGTTTTAAGTTTATTTATGTTTTTAAATTAATGTTTATTTGTTTTTGAGAGAGGGAGAGGCACAGTGTGAATGGGGGAGAGGCAGAGAAAGAAGGAGACACAGAATCCAAAGCAGGCTCCAGGCTCTGAGCTGTCAGCACAAAGCCGGATGCAGGGCTCCAACTAACGAACCACGGGATCATGACCTCAGCTGAAATTGGCCACTCAACCGACTGAGCCACCCAGGTGATCCTACGTTTATTTATTTTGAGAGAAAGAGAAAGAGAGAGAGAGACAAAGAGCATGCATGAATGAGGGAGGGGCAGAGAGGGAGAGAGAGAGAATCTTAAGCAGGCTAGCCACTGTCAGAGTAGAGCCTGATGCAGGGCTCAAACTCACAAACCATGCAAACATGACCTAAGCCGAAAGCAAGAGTCAGATGCCTACCTGAATAATCCACCCAGGCACCCCTAGAAAAGGAGATCTTAATGACCCCTGATGCCTAAATATTCTGCAGTTTTCTCTCGAGGGAAAAAAAAAAAAAAGCTAAAGCTCTGGATAGTTAGTACAATTTTGTTTACCAAACTTTTCATAAAATTTAGAACAAACTGAATTAGAAAACATAAAGAGGTAAAATAATTTGGGGAGGCAATACTTAAATGTCCTCAATGTCATTATATCCATACCAGCTAATAAATTAAAAGTGGAATCTATAGGCTAAGCAAGTCTTTCTATAATAATATTTCTAAATAATGCTCATAAAGCCTAATGGGCAAACTAAGCAGAGTTCACTCATTATATCAGTTTTTTGAAAGCTTGAACTCTATCTGGCTTTCTGAAAGATTTTACCAGTTCTCCATGTAGACTTTAATTTAAATGACATATTTTGTAAACCCCAGTAAGGACTTCCTCAATGTCAAGAAAAGTGGTCTTCATTTTATAGCTTGCTTAGAGGAATCAGTAAAATAATGAAATTTTATTTTTATTTTTATTATTTAAAAAAATTTAATTTGTTTTAGAGGGCGGAGGAGAGCATGAGTGCAGGAGACGGGCAGAGAGAGACAGAGAAAGAGACAGAGAGAATCTCAAGCAGCCTCTACTCAGTGCAGAGCCTGATTCAGGGCTTGATCTCACAACCCTGGGGTATCATGACTGGAGCCTAAATCAAGATTAGGACACTCAACCGACTGAGACACTCAGGCACCCCAAATGATGAAATTTAAAGAATGATCCACCAACCATGTCCCTGCTACCATAACCATCATGAAAGAATGATGTAAGTACCTTACTTTCTTTTCACAGATGTATCTAAAAAAGCTATGTGAGTCCAGACTAAATAAATACATGAACTTTTTAGAAATATGCTCATATTTAACTAAAATCAGTGTTGATTTTCACATTCAGAGAAGATGAATTTTTATTGCCAAGACTTCCAATGAGACTGCCAGATTTTAAAGTTCAGATAATTTGTGTCTCAAAACAGTAAATCTACCAAGGGAACTTTAGGACATCTTAACCAGTAGGAGATCTTTAAATACTTGACCTCTTTGACATAGACCAAAAATCATGGTGCCTGAAAAACAATACACTTTCAGATTATGAAATTCACCAAAGGAGAATTCAAATTTCCTATGAGAATGCTCCATCATTTGCTGATTATTTTGACACTCTGTCCATCACACTGCATCCTTAAGAGAACAACAGTATGTTTTATTGTTGTCATTGTGATTTTTCAAATGTTCCTGTTCTAGGAACAAATAACAAGAACATTACAAAATTTGGGAGACAACTAAAATGCATATTTATAGAAGTTCTGATTATTTTCAAAATATACTATTGCAGATACTATGAACTCACATATTGGTACTTGATATATATATATATATATATATATATATATATATATATATATATATATATATATCTATCTATCTCAACACTGTTGCTGTTAGAATAACATATTTTTCTTAAACATAGTTTATTCTGGCAAGATACATGAAAAATTACAATGGATCAAAACAGTCAAGGTCAATCCTAGCAGCCTTTATCCATTATTACTATTCAATCAATAGACATCATATATTTATGGTAATTTCAAGAATTGCTTGTAAGCCCAAAATAATGTTTCAGATTACTGTTAGTAAAAATCTCATTAATTTGTCCTAATTGGGTAGCCAATCAAAACAAAATCTGATTTAAAATATTAAAAAAAATATATTTGTTTCGCTGTACTTTTGTATATTTTAAGAAAACTAGGTTAACAATATTGCTCAATTGTACTCCTCAGGAAATTTGTTTTAATAAATATGTAAAAGTATCAATCTGTTACTCTTAACTTAATGATGTGACTTCTCTGCCTGGGAAGGTCATTGTTATCCAACGACAATCACAGAGTTCAGAGGAAATTTGATATCCTTGGGGTGACAAACGCTTCTGCTGATCACTTTCATAGTTCCAGCAATGCACATGGATGCTTTAAAAAATGCTGTTGTCTATTCTTTTATTTTGGTTCTTTAAACTATCAATTGTACTATCTCTGGAAGAACATCATTATGTTTAATAAACTTAAAATATGGACTTTATTTTCAACTTCTGTCAGAATTAGGACAAATTCTGAATATAGTAAAGTGATAAGACATGGTTTCATACTGGGTAGAATAACATTTTATGGGGCATTTGGGTGGCTCAGTTGGTTAAGTCTCTGACTCTTGATTTCTGCTCAGGTTTGTGAGATTGAGTGTGGGCTCTGCACTGACAGTATGCATGCATTCTCTCTTTCTCTCTCAAAAATAAATAAAATAATGTTAAAAAGAGCATTTTAAAATTAATAAAATCTGGTTTCCTGAATCTAATATACATGGAAAACACTTTAAGTTCTTAATATGTGAAACATTATGAAAATATCAGATATTAAAATTACTTCTTTTAAAGTGATATACTGAACTCTAAAAAAAAACTCAGTATGGCTGCCTGGGTGGTTCAGTCTATTAAACTTTCGATTCTTGATCTTGGCTCAGGTCATGATCTCACAGTTAGTGAGACTGAAACCCCACTTTGGGCTCTGTGCTGACAACGTGGATTCTGTTTGGGATTCTCTCTCTCCCTTTCTCTCTACCCCTCCCCCAATTATGCTCTCTCATTCTCTCTCTCAAAATTAAAAAAAAAAATCAATAAAACTGAAAAAAATATATATAGTCAATGATAGATACAGACAGCAAATGTAATAAATGTGTGTATATCTATATCTATCAACAAAACAAAAGGCAATCTAGTGAATGAGAGAAGATATTTACAAATGATATGCCTGATAGGGGGTTAATATCCAAAATGCATAAAGAACTTACATAATTCAACACCAAACCAAGAAAAAATGGGATTTAAAAACGGGCAGAGGAAGTGAATAGACATTTTCTTTATTTGTTTGTTTGTTTGTTTATTTATTTAATTAATTTTTAAATAAGTTCTACACTCAATAAGGGGTTTGAACCATGACCCCTAGATCAGGAGTTGTATGCCCTACTGACTGAATAGCATCCTCTGAGCAGACATTTTTCTAAAGACATGCAGATGGCCAACAGATACATGAAAAGATACTCAACATCACTAATCATCAGCTTTTCTCTGTAAAGCACATCACAACCTCCTTGTCCTGAAAAACACTAGGAAGCACTGTCGTACAATATTTGGAGGCCATTTTTAATAGTGAAATCTCCAACTAAACACAAAAATGCGAAAGTAACATGGCACTAAATAGACCATGGAAAGATATTTGTTTACAGTATGAGAACTGAAACAAAAGTCAGTGTCCTCTTAGAGTGTTTGAACTTGGCTGAGAACATGCCCTGCATGGAACTCTAATTTCTTACCAGTCTGCATGTCTATGTATGACCATAGAAGTGTTATGGATATTAATTTTGGGGTTACAAATAAATTTTAGTGAGTAGGAGATTCCACAAACATAGGATCTGAATAATGAAGATGGGTTGTGTATCTGTGTGCATATGTATATTTGTAAATGGTTGCTATTCTTAAAGTTGAAGATAATATTCAGAGGCCAATTATCTTGGCTATTCTCCCATCTGTCCCATAATCCTTGACCTTCCTTCTGTCCTCTGTAAGAAATAAAGAGTTTAATGTAAAAAAAAAAAAAAGTTAGATTTTTAGGAAATCCTACTTGTTCTTTACAAATATATCAATGTTTTTGAAGTTATATCTTCCTAATTCAATAATTATAAAAAGATGAGAGTTACAAAGCTTTTTAAAACCACAATAGCTTTTAAACATGTTATTTTTGCTTTCCTAATATATTCAGAAATTAAAATACTTTAACATATTTTCTATGTTAACTTCTATCTGAAAATTTATTCCTTCAATATGTAGACATAAAATTTTATAATACTTTAGAACTTTCTATTACTTTTCAAAACAAGAAGAAAGAGAGATTAGAATGCCAAATAATTTAGTTTCATTTTCTACCAATTCCTCCACATACTTAGCACCGTAGTAAGATGCTTGGAGTTCTTTATGCTTTTGTATATGCTAGTTTTATTCCCTTCTCTTTACCAGATGCACAGGTTCATAAGTAATTTCCTGATTAAGGTCATGTAATTGTCCTAATAGCCAAAATAGATGTTCTGGAGACATTATCTATTTTTGGCTTACATAATAAAGGTGCTGGATATAAAGACCTGGGTCTTATCACCCTTTGCTTTAACCCATGCAAACTGAATAACCTGTAATCACCAGCTCCACCCCCACATTATATACAAGACTCTAAGAAAATGAACTTTAATTCTAAAGACAACAAAAAGTCTTTCTATGATATATTTTTTGAATGTGTAAACTAAATATAATTTCAGAAAAATATTCAGTCCAGGGGATTAGTGGATATAGTAGGCATCCTGAGGTGTTATTTGTCTTTGAATGCCTTAAACTTAAGAAAAAAAAAAAACACCCAACATTTGATGAATAAGTGAAAAACTGGAGGTTTTACAGGGCATAGGATTAAAGAGCGAGAGAGAAAAAGAAACAAACAGTTGCTTAATTCTTATTTTGCTTTGATTTTCTCAGAGAGAATTTTAAGGTAGAAATATAGGGAACATTCTTTAAAGGATGAATTAAGTTCCGGAAATGTGGGAGAGCCCCCAGATACTTCAACTACTTTTTAGTTTTCTAATACAGATAAATTGCATCATGGGGTATTGCAAAAATTACCGATATGGTTATCGATAGTCTTTTGGAAACTGAGAAACAAAACTCATGGCAAGAGATATGTCAGCAACTGTTCTTTTTTCAATTTTTAAAGTATGAAAAACAGGAGATTTTAGACACTGTGAAAATAACCAGTGATTGCATGGTATTTTATTAGATTATTCAAGGAATGACATGCTCCAAACTAATTGTTTCAGCTTTTGTTTGGATGTTTACTAAGTTAATCCATTTAAAGAGGACTCTATAAACCAAACTAAAATATTCAGATTTTTAGAAATAATCTTATTAATTCTCTCTTGATATCTTTGTCAATAAGATGAAGAAATAGGAACTGAAAGACGGTAAAACAAACAATTCCTCAGCACATTAAAATCCCTGAAAAACTGAATTATTTCATCAGTATAAGTTTGAAGGGGACTCTGTTTTCTTATTTTAGCCAGTCTTTGACAAAAAAAAAAAAAAAAAAAAAAAAAAAAAAAAAAAAAAAAAAAAAAAAAAAAAAAAAAAAAAGACATGATTATCCAATTCTCTTGGAAAATTCCACAGGAAGAAAAAAAAGTGATATGAAATTCAGTCCAGTCAGAAAAATTCCAAAAGGAAACTTCTGGTTACTTAGAGCTTATGAAGACTGGAGGATTCAAAGCCTGATAGCAGTGATGGGGAAGTTGCTGAGTAGGTTGTCGTTAGCATCACTGAAACATAAATCTTTATATTTAAAGTTAGGAAAGAAGAGTGTTGCAGAATCTGGTGATATTTATCTTAAAAAAGAGAAAATTGACAGGATCAAAGCACCCTTCAAGTATTTGAAGGATTTTTCTAAGGTGTTATCAGGCAGTATCTTCCATTTTGGTTTAAGGGTTTATAACTGGGAAAAATGCCTAGAAGCTACTGAAAAGTAGATTTTTCTTCAACTTTAGAGAGAATTTCTAAGTCCAGAAATGTCCAATTAGGGACTGGGCAGTTAGGCAGAGTAGTAAGCTATTTATTAATAGAATAATAGGAAAGGAGTGAAATGTTCTGTGTTTTAGATGGTTCAGAAGGAATACCACACATGAGGGGGATGACTTCTAAACCTTATTACAATTTTCTTTTCATTATTTTTTCAAACAAATGTCACAATACAAAATGTATACAATCCAAATGCAAAATTATACTACTTTTTTTTTGAGAGAGAGAGATAATATTTATTTTTGAGAGAGAGTGAGATAGAGTGTGAGCATGGGAGGGGTAAGAAGGGGACACAGAATCCTAAGCAGACTCCAGGTTCTGAGCTGTCAGCACAGAGCCAGACGTGGGATTCGAACTCATAAACCATGAGATCATGACCTGAGCCGAAGTCAGAGTTTTAACTGACTGAGCCACCCAGGCACCCCATTTTTGAGAGAAAGATAGAATGCATGAGTACGGGAGAGGGGGAGGGGGGAGGGAGGGAGGGAGGGAGAGGGAGGGAGGGAGGGAGGGAGGTAGAGAGAGAGAGAGAGAGAGAGAGAGAGAGAATATCTCCATGTTGAATACAGAGCCTGACACATGCCTTGATCCCACAACTTTGGGATCATGAGCTGAGCTGAAATCACGAGTTGGATGTTCAACTGATTGAGCCACCCAGGTGCCCCAAAATTATTCTATTCTTCAGGAAAGTGTACTTCAGTTATGATTCATAGTGTGCAAAGACATTTGAGAGAGTAGATTAGTACTCTGAAGGTAACTGGATTATAATGAAATAATTTGTGATGACTACTCTCTATTTAACAAACATGCTTTTATTGGCGGGACTAACTCCACTGATTGACAAATTGAAAGTGTAAGAGAATAATCTTTACACAAATTTTCTAATTAATGAAGTGACTAGATGATACAAGAAAGTTTTTTCGATAAGCTATACATACATATTAGCTTTCCATAAATAAAGTAAATCCTTGAAGTTTTTCTATAAAGTGTGTGTATATATGTGTGTATGTATGTATGTGTGTGTGTGTATATGTGTGTGTGTGTGCATATATATATATATATATATATATATATATATATATAAAACCTCCCTAGAAGAGGAACATGATATGTTAAAATAAGCATGTATTCAAAATTATATCAACAATTTTTTTTATTTCCTGGGGAGAATGAATGGGGAAAAATGAAACAATTTTTTAAGGTAGGGATCATTATGTAACATTTTACTTAAGCCAAAACAGAGAAATGGAAGAAACAAAAAAACACCAAAAGAGATAAAACTATTTCATCATGGCTTGCAAGCAGAAGTTCTAAAATATTACTATACTGTTAATTAAATTATACTATGGATTTCAGAATTTTATTGGGTGTGCTTATTTGTTAGGGACCAAAAAGAAAATCTAAAGTTTTATAGATAAGAATGTATATTTTGTACAAAATACTCCAAGTGGGTTATTCAGACCAACTAACATTTGTCATGCTATTTAAAGATGACTCAGGAGTTCCTGGCCTATAATCATATATTTGGTCTCAGGATAGCATGAATCAGCAGACTAATAAAGAACAAGCAGACACTAGATTTTTAGTCAGAGAAATAAGCAGAAAGATCTGAAGCCAACCCACATACCCATGATCCAAACTGATAATTCTGGGACTTTCCTTTTTCACCTTGAATTCCTTTGGGACACCTTACATTGTACTTTAAGCTAAATGAAGAAACAATCAAGAATGTGAATCTATTCCCTGTTCAAGTTTTATAAATCTTTCCAAGGTCATGTGCAAATAATTTAGGGGGTTGTCTGTTAGTTTAAATTATCTGCCCCACTGATTCCTTACAAAAATGCAGATCATCAAGCACACACTGAATAAAGATATTCATGGAAGAAGAGAAAATTAGCATTAGTTGTATCTCTGAAGAGCCTGTCATTGGTCTACCACAGACATCATCTATTTCTCTTTAACTACTTCAGGCTACTTAGTTGGAATTATAATTAACACCTATTTTGTTTAAACTCATTTGACTATAGATTTAACATCACCATCTGTAGATTTACCTGCCTGGTAAATGTGACACTTCATACCACACACACACACAATTTACACACACACACACACACACACACGTAGAAAATAAGGCACTATCAACTACTAATTGGCATGCAAGATGGTAAAACAAGAAAATATAATACTTTTAAAAAATAAGCCATGTCTAAGGCTTTCTTTTTCCCTGTTCATCCTCTGGTTTGACTGGTGTTCTCATCAGTAGTGTGACATCAACAGAGACCTACAAGGGAATTATAGCAATGCATTTTCCCTAGGGCCGCCATTTATACTATAAATTATGAATGCATTATTATGCTGCCACTTTGGTTTTGAAGAGCTTATGTTAATTAAAGGCTAAGAAAGCACACACGCAAGCACAATTATTTTTAATTAAGATTAAAATAATTCAGTATGTCAATACAGTCCTCAATGGGAATGATGGCTTAATGTGTCCCTTCAATTCCTTGTCTATGTAGTACAGCCATGTCTAATGCTTGTTTTTAGTTTCTTACCTTTTAAGTACATAAAACTCAAGGTCATCCAGAGATAAACTTTACGCCTGAGATGGCGCTGTATACAAGCAATTATGGAATGAACACTATATGCTAAGGACTATCCTTTCTAAAGTGGATTACCAAAATGTAAAATATAAGATTCTTATTTAGGATTTTGCTATCATGTTTTGGGTGACCTCTGAATTTGTTGCTAGAATGTAGACTATTTTTGTATAAATTTATATAGAATAATAAAATGACAATCAGCATGCAAACTGTATTATAAAACAAATATATTTGACTATGATATTTAAAAGAAGTGTAAATTATATTTTTTTTTCTTACGACTTAAAATTAAGGAAATGGGAGTTAACTTTGTCTTTCAATTTAAAAGTAAGCCTAACTAATTTGTTACTTGTTTTACTTTTTAAGTTGTTACAAAACGAATATTACATAGTTGAGTAAACTTCCTTTAATTTAGAAAAACTCAAATTTTCCACGTATGCTAAGTTTATAAAAACAAACCAAAGTTTGATCTTGCCATGTATTCAACAAATACTCTCATTTCAAAAAACACTGAAACCTCCAATTCATGGCATTTTCAGGTAATAAACATTCTTGTCCTGTTGTTGTATTGTTACACGTGAGGATTTATTTCTTTGTGAAATAAGACTGATCATAAGTATCTAAATGGCAGTTTCCATAAAAAAATGGAACTTTTATCATCTATCAGTTAGGAGAAATCAGACCTCACACAGGGATGACTCAGGTGACATCTCTTCTATTCTTGCCAGAAGTATAAATCTTAGGGCTGACAAGAAATCTAAATGTTTAATTTTGTCACAGCAGCAACCTAGAAGACAGGCAAGGCAATGACCACATTCTTGACAACAGGTGAGCAACAGAGATTCCTCAGGGAACTCTGAGGCTGAATCATTTAGAACAGCATGCCCAAATTGATGTTGTTGGGACTCCAGTAGAATGAAAAGACAAAGTCAAAATGAAGAAAGTGTAATTAAAAATTTTCATTTGACAGTTTACTTCACTTTAATTGGCAACTTAACACCTGTGCTCATTTCACTGGCAAAGAAGTTCTAATTTTAACATGAGACAATGTTCCTTCATAGATAAATCCAATAAAATTACAGTGAAAAATGTGCAGTGCCTGATTAAAAAAAACAAAACATGAAATTCAATAAACATTGATATGTACCTTATAGAGTACCTTATATTCTTGAAACTGGGTATTTTTGGAAGGATGAAACTAATAGCTGTGTCAGAACATGCTGGGGGACAAAAAGGAATTATATGTACATGGAAGAGGCTTCTTCGATTTTAGCTGGTTACCACAAAAATTTATTTGGAAAAAAAAAGTTCCTTGAAATAAATCTAAACTAATTTATTCTATGCTATTTTATTAGATACTAATATATATGGAAATATTAAAATGATTGTATTTGTGAATATTATAATATTGTTTGCAAAAATATATTTTAGCATATCCAATAAAAATAGCAGAACTAACATTAAACAGTTGGTTTTGATTTTTTTTGTTGGATAGAAGTGTTTTGCCTGAGTAACCTAGGGCCATAAAATAATGGCTTCCCTTCTAACCAACCTTCCAAGTCCTCTTTGATTGGTTAATTTTCCCTAAGCTATGTGGATTTAGAAATATAATTGGTCTAATTCAAGAAAAAATAAGAAGCCATATGCTACCATTTTTGGCTTCCCTATCCTTTCCTATCCAAACTGTCTTTCATTTATCGTATGCCTTTCTTGTGTGGCAAACTACAAGTATCCTCAGTTTGCTTCCTCTTTATGTTAATTTCCAGATATAATCCCTTATTGATGGTAGCTATTAATTCAAATATAATTTTTTTAAATTTTTCAGTGATGAAGCTTATCTTTGCTAGATAAGTAAAAATAATAGGCTGATAATTCTACTTTAAATGGAATGTCTCTACCTGAAAACAATCTATTCACAAGGAGCAAAATTTTCTTTAATCGTGTGGTAAGAGGAGAGAAAAAATAATCCAATGAAATGTATCTCAAATATAAAGTTTTTAGTAAGTTAATTGCTTTTAACTTAATTGGATTTTAATATTTGTTTTAAAGCTAAATATGTAGGAGAACATTGTTATTTTTAATAAGACAATAAATATTTATTGTCTTTACATTCTAATTTTAGGAAAATTTTATTAATGAATAATGATTAAATGTTGAACTATGATTAAAAGAGCAGAGCCACACGCAGGGCTTGATCTCATGACCATGAGATTATAACCTGAGCCGAAATCAAGATCAAGAGTCAGACGCTTAACTAACTGAGCCACCCAGGTGCCCTGCCTAGTATCTTTCATAGAAGACTAGAATGGAGTTGTGCAGATGAAAACTTCAAGTGGCTAGAGGAGGAAATATCTGACCACAATTGGTATATTGCCAAGAACAGGTGAAGCAAAGGGGAAGACATACATAATTCAGCTTTGCACACAACTTAAACTTTCTAAAATATTTTGAAATGTAACTTCAAAAGTTATATATTCCATGTGCATTCACATGATGTTATAGTGTATTTCCTGATTGTTTTTATAGCTGTGATTTTACTGGAAAAAATTATGACACAACTTAATTCCTCATAGAACAGAAGCTATAACTCTATGGAAACAAATTCAAGTTAAGCCAAGGAAGCAACTCCCTTGACATTTTTATTATACTTTTTTTTTTCTATTTTGATTACTTAAATAATTCCAAATTCCAGCAACACCAATGTATCCATTCTGACACAGGTTTATATCTGAGCTCTCATACAACTTCAGGCATGGTTGGTCCATATTCCATACTTTTTATTTATTTATTTTTTTTAACGTTTATTCATTTTTGAGAGACAGAGAGAGACAGAGCATGAGTGGGGAAGGGGCTCATGAATCTGAAACAGGCTCCAGGCTCTGAGCTGTCAGCACAGAGCCCGACGCGGGGCTCCAACTCACAGACATGAGATCATGACCTGAGTCGAAGTCGGACATTCAACAGACTGAGCCACCCAGGCACCCCCCATATTCCATACTTTTACTATTCGGTTTTATATAAGGCAAGGGCCTTCCACGCTTGCTTTGAAAATGAGCAAAATATCACAATCATCAAGCAAATTTATCACCTACACAGGGCATTCTGCAAGTTTCAGGTTATATTCAGTACATGCTTTAATGCTTTGTCTTAAAATGATAAATGGTAATGTAAGCATTCTGAGAAAACTTCAGAGCAAGTACAATCATGTAAACATCTGAAAATGCATCTTAAGTAAAAATAAATTAAGTCTGTACCTGCCTCGCTAAAATGTGGCATACGAATGATTTTATTTTTTTCCCTGCAGCTATCTGAATTCAAGGATATTTATACTATGTTATTTTTCTCTGTAAAAGAGTTGATAAGAGTTGATATTTTTCCTTGGTAAAGACAAATCACATAAAATCCTGAATAGCAATTATTCTTGCAAGGTATTTATTATAAAAACACCTCATAAATGTTCAATTAAAAAATTAAATTTCAGTTTGTTAACATACAGTGTAATATTAGTTTCAGGTGTACAATACAGTGATTCAGCATCTTCATACAACACCCAGTGCTCATCACAAGTGCATAGGAATGTTTGATTTTCTATGTGAGATATCAAAAATAAAAATGGGCCATTTAAACACAGTAGACTTTTCTGTAAGCAGAATACAGAGTGGAGAGAACTACTATGATTCATCAAATTTTCTTTAAGTTTAAACATGTAACATTTTTTGATTCTTTAAGTGGATTTTCCCCGAAAATGTCTCTTAGCACATATATTATAACTCATGCTACCAGACACTGGCGGGGAAACAATTCTGAAGTCAGAGGGTTTAAGTCTTGAGTAAAACCTTTGTCAAATAGCCTAGTCCATTTGAGTTCAGTTTCTGCCAATGTATAATAGGAATACCAATACCTACTCAAGTGATTTTTGTGAGAATTAAATATGAAAATATTAGAAGTGGCTTGGAAAAAGCAAAGGACCTTAGGAAGCTAGGTATTACAAAGTTTTCTAATGAATATCATCAACTCTATTAGATGAATCAGAATACACTTTTGAGTATTTCAGAATAGCATTTATATGATATAGGATTTCAGTATAATTACTGAATGGAATTTGATCATGTACTACCTCTCAGAAAACATGGAGTCATTATTGTAAATAAAATCTCATTTAGTTTGGTTCAGTATTACTTGTTTCTTTCCTCTGTATTTAGAATACATTTTCTTAGAAAAAGCTAAATTTTTAGAGTCATTATTTTTCAAAGTTCTTTTCCTCTTAATTACTAAGACTGATGTGTTAAGTGATGTTACAGATTACAAAGGGATTTAAATAGCAAATATTAAGGCAGAAATGTATGCTAAAATTATGATTCTTTTAAACTAAAAATTGTAACATCCCCATCATAAGTTTCCAGAATCAGTATACGAACTATGCTATTAATATCTCAGTCTAAAGAGAAACAATGTAATATAAATAAATGAATTCTCTTATTTTAGGAATTCTATTTTCCTTTTGTCTAATAGCACAAGAGCAAAATTAATTTCTACTTAGCCATTCAGAGTAAAACAGAACTTTATTTTACATTGCTGTAAACACAGATGTCTTCAGTTTTTAAGTGATAAAAATGATGTAGGACGTGATGTAAGGCAAGGTTTATATCCTTCTTTCTTAAATTTGTTAGTTTTAATTACTCAGAAATGATAATACTAAAACTGAAGTATTTAATTTGTTGAATATATATGACCATTGAGTAGCAACTATACAAGATCCTCAAGATGGCACCCATAGAAAGATATAAGTAGGCATGTTATTCTGAATTCAGTAAATTTAATAGTGATGCATAGAGAAATATTTTGTGATTAAATTTAGGTCCGTTGTAATTTTTTTTTAATTGTATCTTGCATGTATGAGATACAAACAGAGCCTCCATCTTCCATTGGTAATACTGAGGCAAAGAAATAGAAGAAATAATAAAATCATCTATATCATTTCAGAAAGGGCTGCATCTAAAACATACCAAAAGCAGGCTACTAAGCATTTCAAAAGTCCAGTCATGGCCACTACACTTGGTGTGTCTGAAGATGTTTTAGTACCTGTCCTAAAGATACGGCAAATTTACTTTTTATACTTTGTGGAATAAAAATACTTAGATGTTTGGAAAAACTAATTTACCTTATTTGTGGATTTTTTTTCCTCATCTGACAGTCAATATAAATTTGAATAAGGGAGAAATTGAGTAGCCTTCAGGCTTTGTGGATTCAACCTTATCCTCACTTTTGCATGTGTGACCTTTAAATGCCTTTAATAGAAGAAAAAAGGATTCTTTATTATATGAATACAGAAAATAGCATCTTTTTATTACTTTTAGATAACTTCTTGTAATTACTTTATTACTGATATGTGAAATATTTTTTTTTAATTGTAAAGTTGATGACATTCTGGATAATATGTTTCTGAAATAGATGCAAATAAAGAAAATATGTGATATTAAAAGGAATGCTGTATCCAGTGCAAAATGGGGTATGCAATTTGGAGGGACAAAAGAAGCAAAATTTTATACAAATCCAAGGAAGGGATTGATGAGCAAATTAGATTTCAGTATTGATGAAGGGGAAAGAAAAAAAACAAGGTACCATTTGTCAGTGAGCTTCTGTTAGGCATTAAGTACATGGTGTCCTGGTAGTTTCTTCTGGTATACATACATACACACACACACACACACACACACACACACACAAAGATCCCTCTAAAAATTTCCAGTATTCCATATAACTATACAAGGGGGAAAGGACTTGTTCAAACATAGCTCAGGCAAACTAAAAGAGCAGAATATTTTTGGAAGCGCAGGCTTGGCGGTAGCATTGCCTACTAACATTATCCTCGTGAGAAATTAATGTAAGAGTTGATGGAAATAGAAAACAGATTGAGGCCAAAATGATATTTTAGAAGAAGTTTTAAGCCCTATCAATCTGTAACCAGGTGATTTCTTGTCCTCAATAATATAGAAGGGATGCTCCATTATGATTTTTTTTTAATTAAAACTACTTGTGTTATATTTTCAGAGGAAAAACTTAAGGATTATGTTTTGACTTTACATTCTTTTGGATTGGCTACATTCCATAGAAATTTATGTTTGAGATTGGCATATGTTAGCTTCTATTCTTTTATGGTTCAGTAAAGCTACCTAGATTCAGACGTAGTTAGTTCTCTGTTTATTTAGAGTTTTTTTTAATCAAAATAACTTTAAAATGTATTACAATATGTCATACTATTATACATATACATCTAGAGAACAATCAAACCTGTTGGAAACCTTTTTTAATAGAACCTATTGGAAAGAATTTGCTATTTTGTATTCAGTCGCTACGACACAGTTTCATACTACAAAATAGAGAATTTGGAAAACAGACCTTTTCCTTGACAATAGTTAACATTTTCCAGCTATTTAAGGTAACAGTGAAAATAAAATTAAGATTTAAACTACTTAGACATTTATGCCTAAACTAGATTAACAATCTTATTTCCTAAGCTATTATAACACATTTTCAACATGGAAATCAAACATGTTTATGTAAATAAGATTATAACAGACTTATAATATGAATTTATGTAAGTATTCCCATTATTGGTCAGAGTGTTTCCATTTCTTATTATTGCTCCCCCATAATTGCCTATAAAATACTATTGCAATGTAAATTACATACACATAAAAATTAAAATGACATTCTTTTTCATAATTCTTACAGATAAAAGAATGTTTTCAAGAAATTATGTTCTGAAGATAGCACTTTAATGTCGAGATCATTTAAATACTTTGCAATACAAAAAATATAATTCGTATGTTCCAATGAAGAGAGAATGAGTTCTACTTTAAATATGCCTAAGTTACCTGCTGTGACACTGATGTCATCATTTTGCACTCTGCTACTCTGTTTTTAACTTAGTACTAAATAAGAGCAAGTTTTGAAGGTCATTATTAAGTATGAACTATACTGAATGTAAAATGCTGTTCCTGATGCTAGCAGAGCTTTGATTTCTGAAAGAGTACATTCTGAGGTTTTGTAATACCACATACTCATCATCTTTTTTCCATAAGCATCACAAAATTTCCAATGAATTACCCATAGGCACAGAGTTAAACATGCCTCCTGGGGTATAAAACCTTTTATTTCTTCTTCTTATAATGACTCTTAGAGAAGGAAAAAGAATGAATCAGAGAGCTTTTTAATTTATAGATTTATTTAATGCAATAAGTGGTTACTTTTCATGTTAGTAAAATATAATTATGTTGACAAGAGGTTAGTTTATAAGCAATTAATTTTTATTTTGCTGATGTCAGTTTGAATTCTGTGGACTCAGTGAAATATGTAGATGCTTCTGGTACGCAGAGTTGCTCAAATAACTGTGGCCTACCACATGCACAGGATGTTGATATGTTTGATTCATATCTAAGGATATGGTTTTTTTTTTCAGTTATCAATCACCTGCTAGTATTCTTTAAGGAATAATGTGAAGTATGTCTGAATATGAGTAGTGAACCATGAAGAAAAGGAACAATGCTTTGGGCCGATTTTCAAACATGAATTTATATGGAGTGGCAAATCCAAAGGGTTATGTTATAGAGTCAGAATGGCTTTTCTCCATAGTGCATAGTAATTTATCCTCAAAATATGGGACAATAATTTTAAGTTTTAAAATATATGACATTTAGGAATTTATACCACTGAATATGCTACATGGTTACCTGATACGTCTGATTCTTTTTTGTGTCCCTAAATCTGCAGTGGTGCTCAACACAGAGAGTATGTTCTGGGTAAGTATTAATTGGGCAGTAAAGCAGATTTTATTGTTAATTAGAAGGGAATAGAAACACATATAAATTATTATTCCCATTTGGCATTTTGTAAAATATAAATTATAATCTATTATTCTGGATTGCTAAAAATGTTTTTAAAAGACTCTACTGTTTCTTTATTTTGAGAGAGGAGGCGGGGGAAAGGTGCAGAGAGAGAGGGAGAGAGAGGATCCCAGGCAGACTCCACACAGTCAGCACAGAGACCCACTCAGGGCTCAGTCTCACAAACTGTGAAATCATGACCTGAGCCAAAATCAAGAGTCAGATGGTTAGCTGACTGAGCCACCCAGGCACCCTTTACTGTTTATTTTTATTCTTTACATGTTACTGTATTGACAAGGATCTGTGAGTATTCAAGCCCATCTGTATCATTGCTATTCTGTATTGGCAAACTGTATGAAGGACAATGAATGACTGTTTCTGTTAAACAGGGGTAAAAAGTATGACGTCTATCATATAACCATATGACTATGGTATATATACCATTATAAATTAGATTAAATTTAAATTTTTAGAAAAGTTTGACAGAGGAATCTATAAAGCCAATAAATAATTAAGGATAAAAATGTCAGAAAATTGTATGATAGTTGCATTTTTAAGGTCTGAAATTAAACTCATTGTCCTTAAGCTGATAGGATCAGTGATGGTAAGAAGACAGGCATGTGGTTTACAAGGTATTGTAGTAAGAACTAGACCTTTTATTTGAATGCAAAAATGAGGGTTAAAGGGAAGGAAAGTTCTTGGTCACATATCAGACTCCCTAAAATAGAAAATCCTTGTCAGCATGAATATACTGATGGCACTTCATAAATACAAGTGTAATTTAAAAATATGGAAGTTTGTATAGTATGATTAAAGAAAAAGATAGCCTTCTAGGCATGAGGTATTGACACCTTTTCTTTATAAAATACTTTCTCTTTATATAATTCTAAGACATTAGATTATAAATAAGGCAGAAAGTCTTCAATTTAGGAAAAGGGTATTTTTGTGTTAATGCTGAGCATAAGCAGCAAAACATCAGGAAATCTTCAATGCCAAAGTCAATGCCACCTTAAAGCATTGTGAGATACACAATAGTATCTAGTAACTCACTCAAAGAACCCTACTCAAATACCCCAGGAAAGTCGAAGTTTGTAGTCTGGTGTCTTTGTTAAAGTTGTTAAGTGCAGAGGGAGAGCCCAAAGCTTATGTATACATTGGATTTTCTTCTAAGCTACTCTAGATTGTTGAGAAAGAAACTGGGATATATTCAGAGCAGACACTGTAATGAAACTGAAGAAAAGAAAAACCCAAAACATTGAATAGTTTAAAAGCAAAAATAGCAGGTCCCAACAATAAGGACATAGATAAATTTAGTAACTCAATTTCTTCAGAAATTATATACCTTCGAGTTTTTTAAGACAGAAAACATCAGAAGATAATGGTAACTTCTACCAATGAGTTACAAAATAACAATTCAAGAAGACTTTTAAAAGTAAAAACATAATTTGTGTAAAGATAAGAATACCATTAATTTCAAACATGGTATATTTCTCCTTTAAAATTATTTAACATCAAATAAATTTCTAACATATATATATGTATGTATGTATATATATGTATATATACATTATAGGCATATAGTTATATATAGTATATAGTATATGTATATGGGTGTATGCATATATATACACATACACACATATACACACATATACATATACTATATACTATATATAACTATATACCTATATGCCTATAACTATATATCATATATATATATACAAAATATATATATACACACACATATACATATACCATATATAACTATATGCCTATAGTGTGTGTATATATATATATATATACCAATTTAGCATATTAACATGCACATACAGATTTAGAAATGTCCTATCATGTATGTGTCTGATGCACCTAAAAATATGTACATCTGTCATACAGAATTGAGTTAATTGTCAAAATATGTAATACACTGAACTAACATATGATCAATATGTGAGACACATATCCACACGCACATTCACATGTGTATCTATATTCATATACACACGTGAATTTACAAAAGGAATTATGATTTATAAATTAGTGTGGAAATTAGTCTGGAAAATTCAATTTCACAAGAGGCACCTGGGTGGCTCAGTTGGTTAAGCGTTCTAGTCTTGATTTCGGTTCAGGTCATGATCTCGTGGTTGGTGAGTTGGAGCCCCACATCAGGCTTTGTGCTGACAGTGTGGAGCCTGCTTGGGATATGCTCGTTCTCTCTCTCTCTCTCTCTCTCTCTCTCCCCCTCCTCCACTTGTGTGTGTACTCTTTCTCAAAATAAAAAAATTAAAAAAAATTAAATTAAATTTCACAATTTCAAAAATATAATATTTTAGAACTTACTAGGTGACTTATTACTTAATACTTAGAGAGTTTATGTTTAGGGTGATTAAAATTTTGTGGAAGTACATAGTGGTGATGGCTGCATGATATTATGAATGCAATTAATGTCACTAAATTGTACTCTTATGATTGTGAAAATGGAAAATTTTATTTTATTTATTTATATTTTAAAAAACCTAGACAGGACTCCAAAAAAACATACTACATTATGTGATGTTCAGGCTAAACATGTTTAAGGGAACCTACAAAGGGCATTTTGATAAATGCCTCTTAATCAGCACTGAATATGTTTGTGTTCAGATTCTAAAAGTTAGATCAAGGAAATGACTTAATAATTACAATTTCCTTAAATATTTATATATCCATAAAATACTTTTAAAAGGTTATGTAGGTATACTTAACATAAGTCATTTTAATATTTATTTTCAAATAAAAGTTCACTGCTTAAATATCAAAATTAAAAAATTATATATTTCCATTATTGTTTCATTCAAAGTATGCATCTTTTCTACACTAAAAAGCTATGGAATATAAGGATTACAAATGTACTCTGGCTCATCATGTCCTTTATATAATACTAAAACTTTCATGAGTGTTAACCTAAGATTGGACAATTTCTTTCATCATGAACCATCAATAAAAATGCACTAAAATCTCCTCAAAAAATATCAAACTAGACACCACATACTTTTAAATAAATCTTTATATAAACTCCTCACAGTTGCAGTTTGTCCTACTGCAATCACATGTCTAACACAGTGATATGTTTTTCTTTTTTTTTTAATTTTTAATGTTTATTTACTTTTGAGAGAGAGAGAGCGAGAGAGTGGGGGGGGGGGGAGGTGTGGCAGAGAGAGAGGTAGACACAGAATCTGAAATAGGCTCCAGGCTCTGAGCCGTCAGCACAGAGCCCCAGGTGGGACTCGAAATTGGGGAACAGTAAGATCATTATCTAGGCTGAAGTCTCACATTTAACGGACTGAGCCACCCAAGCACTCCTGTGATATGTTTTTCAAATAAAAAATTATTCATCACAATCACAAGTAGAAAATTGAGGAGACTGTTTGGTTGACCAATCAACTTAAGAGAAGCC
Source organism: Panthera tigris (assembly GCF_018350195.1). Taxonomy (NCBI): domain Eukaryota; kingdom Metazoa; phylum Chordata; class Mammalia; order Carnivora; family Felidae; genus Panthera; species Panthera tigris. The sequence continues at coordinate 37,910,336 of NC_056668.1, read as the reverse complement.
TAAGAAATGACTAATTGTTCCATTATTTTTGGGAGTTCCTGCCAAACTCCCAAAAATTATTATGGAATAATCGGACTTCCAGAAACTTGAATGAAACCAAAATAAATTCCAAGTGTTTCATTAAACATAGAAGGGCGAACTTTTTAACTAGCTGACTTCTATTTTTCCCTGTTGGGAGGTAGCTTTCTGGTATTGCTGGCGGTAATGCCACAGAGAATTTCCCATATCTACAGAAAAGCTGTATGCTCTGGAAATCAGCATAGGGAATATTAAATGTGCACTAAGGATAAAAAAAAGTATTTGAATTTCAATAAACACTTATAAAAATGAAGCTTTTTCTAACACATATTCTAATGAGTTAAATCATCGTGTATACTTTCCCCTTAATACCTGTAACACATGAAATTGCCCGGTAGGAAGGAGAGCAGTGTACAACTGTCCCATTGATATCTATTTATTGTTTTATATTTTCAATTCTTTTGACTTGTTTTGAAGTGCAACTTTCTCCCCAACTCACAAAGAACACTAATAACATCAATAGAGTGTTCATCAGGGTACTTATATTTTGAGTCGGAAAGAAAAAAAAAAAAATGAAGTTCTTTTGAATACCTGAAAGAAGAAAGTTTCACTTTGATTGGTATCTTGTGCTGACAGAAATCCTAGCACAAGGATTTAAATATGCTTGAAAGAAATTGACATTGTGCTAAAGGATATTAAATCTTTTTTCCCCCTAACATCTCTGTGGTAATTCTCTTTATTATTATAGAGCAAAACCTTCTCACCCCCAACCTCCCATGTTTATGGATGGAAATCACAAAAGCTTTACCAAGTTGGAAACAAATGAAAATGCCATTTCTGACTTGTTAATGAAATCGTTCCAGTCTTTTTATTCAACATCCTAATAGTCATGCTGTTAGTAGATTGTATCCAACTAAGAAAGTTATTCATTTAAATAAGAATCCATTCACTCTTGTAAAATTCACAAAAGAGGCTTAAGCAATATGAATAAAAGAAGAATCACTTATCTGTCAATATAGGACCACTTCCCTAGATCTTTGATGATAAATTAACCATTTGATATGTACCTTGATTTATTTTGATCACATATATACATAATAAGCATTCTAAATTGATTCCATGTTGAACACAAAATACAGTGTAGTCATTATATATAATTTTTGTATATGCCATATAACTGTTAATAACCATTAAAAAGATTAACATATATATCAGATCTAAAATTTGCAAGTAAATATATACTAAACTAAAATAATTAAAAACATGGATAGTTTTACTTCTATTTTGCTACCTCCTTTTGTATGCAAATACAGACCTTAGATCATAAGATGAAGTCTAACTCAAGTTCAGACTCCAACTGTGCTAACAGAGAAATCATACAAAGCTTATGCTTTATGACAAAAAAAAAAAAAATGTATCCTTATCAAAAATAAAGGACAGCATTGTGGAAATACATATTTTAAGAAAAAAATAAAAATAACCTAAATGAATAGATTTTAAAGTTTGCAGATTTTTTTTTTAAAGTTTACTTATTTATTTTGAGAGAGAGAGACAAACAGAGACAAAGAGACGAAACAGGGGGAGGAACAGAGAGAGAGGGAGAGAGAGAATCCCAAGCAGTCTTCATACTGTTAGAGTGGAGTTTGATGTGGGGCTCAATTCCATGAACTGTGAGATCATGACCTGAGCAGAAATCAACAGTTGGATACTCAACCAACTGAGCCACCAATGTGCCCTTGGAGGTTTTTTTTTTTTTTTTTTTTTTTTTTTTTTTTTTTTTTTTTGTATTCATCTGTCCTAAAAAGTTGCTTTTCTAAATATTCTTCATCACATAACTGAGGACATTCAAGTGAATAACCTTTAGTAAATTGCCTATGTCATTATCCTCTTCAAAGACAAAATGACTTGGTCATGAGATTCTACACAAGAAGTAGTAGAAACTATACAATATGAATAGGAGTTAATAGATCATGAGAGACTAAGAGAAAAATTACCAGGTATACTCACAACTGCAAAGAAAAGACCCCCCCCCCCCCCCCCAATCCCGAAACCAGCCAGGGCGTGCCCGGCTGTGGTTTGAAATAAAGGTGGGAACCAATCAAGTTCTGCTGAGCGTTCAAATTTAAATGTCAACCAATAACAGCTCTGTAACCTCAAAAAAATCCCTAACTTGTTGTGCCTGTCTATAAAAGAAGCTGTAAGATCCTTAAGATCCTTGCTCGGGGCCTCTTAGCGTCACCGGCAACGAGTGCACGGAGGACTGGGTTCGAACCTGCAATAAACGACCCTTGCCACTTGGCTTTGATTCTGGACTCTGGTGGTTTGTTTTCGGGGGATCTCTCGAATCGGGGCATATCACCTGGGGGCTCACCCGGGATCCCCCCAAACCCTCCAGACCCCAAGTCAACGGGTCATCCCTGAGACCGATCAGTGTGTGAGCCGGCTCTGTCCGTTTCTGTTTGTCTGTTCGTTTCTGGCTCTCCCGCGCGGGATCTGTGTCGGTGACTGACACGGCCCTGGCGGACGCGCTGTAGGGCAGTCGGTCAGGTCCAGTAGGAGACGTCCTCTGGCACCCGTCTGGGGCACCTTTTTGGGCCCATCAGAATTTTTCTGTTCGGGTGGCAGACACCTGAAACGCGCTAGCGATCTAAGTGTTGTGTTAAGTGTTGTCTTCTCTATTCTATAACCTTTAAGTGTTAAACTCCTTCTCTTTCACAGGTGACCTGGCCTGGCCCAGCCAGAAATCCTCATAACTTTACTGTTTCTCCTTTTAATCCTTTCCTCCACCTCCAGGATACAGATGGGCCAATCTCAAAGCATTCCTCTTTCTCTCCTTGTTCCTAACTTCAGGGATGTTAGAACCAGAGGACAGAATTTGAGTTTAGACATCTGGCAGGGAAAATTAATAACCCTCTGCTGCTCCGAATGGCCAACCTTTGGCGTTGGATGGCCAACCGAAGGAACTTTCTGCCTCCCTATAATTGCTAAGGTGAAATCAAAGATTTTTCTACCGGGTGGCGAGGGACACCCAGATCAGATTCCCTACATTCTTGTGTGGCAGAGTTTAGTGGAAAATCCACCCCCTTGGTTGGCCCCCTTCCTACCCTCGGGAACGTGTAAGGTCCTTGCCATGCAGCCTGCAGATTCCCCAAAATCAAGGACGCCAGCCGCACCCTTGTATCCCATATTGCCCGATAGTCAGGACCTACTATCCCTAGACCCTCCACCCTATCATCCCCCTCCCCTCGCACCCCAGGCCCTGCCCACAGCAACCGCCCCACCAGTCACCCCGCTAGTTGCCCCCCTAGGGAAACCGGGAGGACGGGAAGCGGCAGCTGCGCTGGAACCAGGAGGACGGGAGGCAGCAGCCGCGCCAGGCCCCACTGAAAATGAAACCAACCGCGAGGGGCCAGCAGGCCGAACAAGCGGGCGCACCCAGCATGAGCCAAACCCTCACCTCCCCAACTCCAATGTGGCCCTACCCCTGCGGGAAATAGGACCCCCCGATGAAACAGGCAACCCCCGACTCCAGTATTGGCCCTTTTCCACCAGTGACCTTTACAACTGGAAAACGCAGAATGCTGGATTCTCTGATAACCCTAAAGATCTAATAGCTCTTTTAGACAGTGTCATGTTCACCCACCAGCCCACCTGGGATGACTGTCAGCAGCCCCTCCGCATCCTGTTCACCACAGGAGCGAGAGAGGATCCAATTAGAAGCAAGAAAGCTGGTTCCCGGAGACAACGGTCAGCCGACATCTAACCCTGACCTCATTAATGCGGCTTTCCCCCTAACCAGACCTCCACAGGACGAATGGGACTACAACACGGCAGAAGGTAGGGGAAGGCTACTCATTTATTGCCAGACTCTGATGGCGGGTCTCCGGGCTGCAGCTCGCAAGCCCACCAATTTGGGTAAGGTATATTCAGTCGTACAGGGAAAGGCAGAGAGTCCAGCTGCTTACTTAGATTAATGGAAGCCTTTAGGCAGTTTACCCCCATGGATCCAGAAGTCCCTGAAAACCAGGCTGCAGTCGTTATGTCCTTTGTAAATCAAGCAGCTTCTGACATTAAAAAAAAAAACCAAACAAAACTCCAAAGGCTAGAGGATTTAGAAGGTAAACAGATCCAGGATCTACTCTGTATAGCACAACGGGTCTACAACGACAGGGACGCCCCAGAAGTGAGACAGATCAAAGCCACAGAGAAAATGACTAAAGTCCTGGCCGCTATAGTCCAGAAAGCACAGCCACCCCCAGAAGGCATTCAAACAATACACTCTCCTAGACAGCACTTAGATAAAGATCAATGCACCTATTGTAAAGAAAAAGGCCATTGGATACGAGAATGCCCCAAGAAGAAACAACCCCGCCCCAGCCAAGGGCAATGGCAGCCTAAAATAGCCCCCATACTGTTTACCCAAGATACAGAATAGGGAGGACGAAGTTCGGATCCCCTCCCCGAACCTAGGGTAACATTGCAAGTGGAGGGGATCCTGGTCCAGTTCCTAATTGATACCGGGGCACAGCACTCAGTTCTGGTCAAGCCCCATGGAAAAGTATCTGAAAAATCACCCTGGGTACAAGGGGCCACCAGAATAAAGAAGTACCCCTGGACAACTCAGAGGACTGTGGACTTAGGAACTGGGAAGGTAATCCACTCCTTCCTGGTCATTCCCAACAGCCCCTGCCCCCTGTTGGGGAGGGATTTGCTTACCAAAATGGGGGCCCAAATTCATTTCCAACCGGGGGGATCGCCGGCGGGGAGCGAAAGCAAAGCCGCGGCTCGCGCAGCGGTGGGCAACGCCGCGGCGTCCCGCAGGCCGCCGCCAGGGCACGCATCCCTGGGGCACAGCCCCGCGCACGACTCGGCCTAGGCGCGAGCCGCCCCGACAGGGCAAAGGGGGCCTGGAGGACTTGCAGGACCAACCATTATCGGATGCCGACGCCATCTGGTTCACCGATGGAAGCAGGTTCGTTCACCAGGGACAAAGGTATGCAGGGGCGGCCGTAACTTCAGAAACCGAGGTGGTTTGGGCAGAAGCCCTACCCCCCGGAACCTCAGCCCAGAAGGCTGAACTAATAGCCTTAACCCAGGCCCTAAAATTAGGAAGAGACTGCAAGCTAACCGTGTACACTGATAGCCGATATGCCTTCGCCACCTCTCATGTACATGGGGCGATATACAGAGAACGGGGGCTCCTCACAGCTGAAGGGAAAGACATCAGAAATAAAGAAAAGATTCTAGTCCTGCTAGCAGCCTTATGAGAACCCAAAAAGCTAGAGATTGTGCATTGCCCAGGACACCAGAAGACAACCGACCCAGTTTCCCAGGGCAACAATTTGGCCGATCAGACTGCAAAAAACATAGCTCGGCCCCCAGCGCAATTGCTGACCCTACAGCTGCCAGACCCCGGACCCCGGAAATTGCCCCCCAGCCCTGAGTATTCAGAAAGCGACATTCAATGGATGAGTAAACTTCCTATGACCTGAATCATAGATGGCTGGTGGAGAGACTCCAAAAGCAGCATTATACTCCCAGATAAACTAGGATGGCAAGTTCTAGAGCGGATCCATCGCAGCACCCACTTAGGTTCCCGGCGAATGTTGGACTTACTGAGACAGACTGGATTAAAAATCAGAAATATCTCTGATAAGGTCAATCAAGTAGTCACTAAATGTACAGTGTGCCAACTCAACAATGCGAGTAGCAATCCTCAGACAACAGGGGTAAGGCAAAGAGGGAGCAGACCGGGGACCTATTGGGAAGTAGATTTCACTGAGGTAAAACCAGGAAAATACATAAGTATTTGCTAGTTTTTGTAGATACCTTTTCAGGATGGACTGAATCCTTTCCAACCAAGAATGAAACAGCGCAGATTGCAGCCAAAAAGATCCTAGAAGAAATCCTGCCCAGGTATGGTTTTCCAATAATGATAGGGTCAGACAATGGACCTGCATTCGTCTCTAAGGTAAGTCAGGGACTGGCTTCCATACTTGGGGCTGATTGGAAATTACATTGTGCATACCGACCCCAAAGCTCAGGACAGGTAGAGAGAATGAACAGAACCTTAAAGGAGACCCTAACCAAATTGACCATGGAGACTGGCGCTAATTGGGTGGTCCTTCTCCCCTACGCTCTGTTCAGGGTGCGTAATTCCCCATACAAACTGGGACTCACACCCTATGAAATAATACATGGTAGACCACCCCCCATCATCCCTAACCTAAAAGATAACCTTGTCAAAGCTGAGAACGATAGTAGTCTTGAATTCTTGTTCTCCCTACAAGCCTTGCAGAGGGTCCATGAAGATGTATAGCCCAAATTAAAGGAACTCTATGAGACTGGACCCCCGCCTATTCCACATCAATTCTGGCCAGGGGATTGGCTCCTCGTCAAACGTTGCCTCGGCAGGGAACTCTGGAGCCCAGGTGGAAAGGACCCTTCCAGGTCATCCTGACAACGCCTACTGCCATCAAAGTAGACGGAATCACCACCTGGATCCATTTCACCCACGCCAAACCAGTGGACCCGTTCTCAGACCTCATCGGACCTTCAAAGACAACCTGGACTGTTGATCGGACTAAGGACAATCCTTTAAAATTGACCCTACGCCGCCAACGGACTGAGCTGTAACTATGGTACTTGCCCTTCTCTTGATTGTTCTGCAAATTCTGTCTGTAAATTCAAACTCCCACGACCCCTATAATTTGACATGGGAAATTACTAATTTAGAGACTCATGAAGTCTACAACAAAACCCTAGGAACTGCCCCATTAAATACTTGGTGGCCAGATTTATATTTTAATTTAGAAAAAATTAGTCCATTAAAAGAAATGGAAGGAGGTAAATGGAGGCAACTGCAAAGGAGGGTATCAATAAGTAGAAATGGATTTTATGCATGTCCGGGATTTAGGACGGGGGCGATGAAGCACACATGTGGAGGGTTTGAAAACCTCTATTGCACAGCCTGGAGTTGTGTCACCTCCAATGATGGGGAATGGAAGTGGGAAGTAAAACCCCAATTTATTGAAATGTCCTATGTCCAACCATGTACCCGCACCAGGCATGATGAAAACTGTAACCTTATTCGTGTGAGATTTACAGAGGAGGGGAAAAAGGACAGGCGGTGGGTCTTAGGACTCACTTGGGGACTCTACTTATATCAATATCCCCTCTTTGGGACTGCCATTCAAATAAAATTAAAAGTCTCCTCTCGTGTACAACCGGTAGGGCCAAATCAGGTATTAGAAAAAAAAAGAAAAAAAAGAGACAAGTCTATCCCAGAAGGTATAGACTCCCTATGGAAATTGTTAACAGCAGCGTATGAGGCCTTAAACCGATCGGACCCTGAGGCAACAAGGGCCTGCTGGCTATGTTATGATATAAAACCCCCCTTCTACGAAGCGATAGGTCTAGCTGCCCCTTTTTCACAGTCAGGAGAAGAGTCGCCAGCAGCTTGCAAGTGGAATCGAAAGGGCCCGCCTCACGCTGCAAGCGGTCACTGGCAATGGGACTTGTATAGGAAAGGTCCCCTCTAGCCATATCCAGCTCTGTGCCCAGACTAGTTACCCTATAGGTGAATCTAAATGGATGATTCCAGCTCCTGACAGCTGGTGGATTTGTTCTAAGACAGGGCTCACCCCATGTGTTAGCAGAAATGTTTTTAATTCATCAACCGAATATTGTATCATGGTATTAATATTTCCAAAGGTTATTTACCACCGAGAAAATGTTGCATATGATCTGTGGACAGAAGGGACGAAAGCAAGAGAGTCAATAAGAACAAAATGGGAACCCTTTACGACCATAACCTTGGCCACCTTATTTGGCCTCGGTACCATAGGGGCAGGAACAGGGATCTCATCACTAGCCATCCAGCACCGAGGGTTCAATAGCCTAAGGGCAGCCATTGATGAAGATATAGCCAGACTTGAGGACTCAATCTCGCACCTCGAAAAATCTTTGACCTCCCTTTCTGAAGTGGTCCTACAGAACCGAAGGGGGCTAGATCTAGTCTTCCTCCAACAGGGAGGTTTATGTGCAGCCTTAAGAAAAGAATGTTGTTTTTATGCTGACCACACTGGAGTAGTCCGAGAGTCCATGGCTAAAGTTAGAGAAGGCCTGGCCGAACGGAAGCGTGAACGAGAACAACAACAAGGCTGGTTTGAGTCTTGGTTCAATCAGTCCCCATGGCTAGCCACCCTGCTTTCTGCTCTAGCTGGGCCCCTTATACTCCTCCTTCTCCTCCTCACCCTCGGGCCTTATATTATTAATAAACTAGTTGCCTTTATCAAAGACCGAGTTAACACGATCCAACTGATGGTCCTTAGGACCCAATACCAACCCATCATTACCGAAACATTTGAGTCAGACACATAAGATCCAAGATTGGCTCTTAAGGCACCAAAGAGAGGGGGGAATGAGAGACTAAGAGAAAAATTACCAGGTGTACTCACAACTGCAAAGAAAAGACCCCCCCCACCATCCTGAAACCAGCCAGGGTGTGCCCGGTTGTGGTTTGAAATAAAGGCGGGAACCAATCAAGTTCTGCTGAGCATTCAAATTTAAATGTCAACCAATAACAGCTCTGTAACCTCAAAAAAATCCCTAACTTGGGGCGCCTGGGTGGCTCAGTCGGTTGAGCGGCCGACCTCGGCTCAGGTCACGATCTCGCGGTCTGTGAGTTCGAGCCCCACGTCAGGCTCTGTGCTGACAGCTCAGAGCCTGGAGCCCGTTTCTGATTCTGTGTCTCCCTCTCTCTGACCCTCCCCCGTTCATGCTCTGTCTCTCTCTGTCTCAAAAATAAATAAACGTTAAAAAAAAAAAATTAAAAAAAAAAAATCCCTAACTTGTTGTGCCTGTCTATAAAAGAAGCTGTAAGATCCTTGCTCGGGGCCTCTTAGCATCACCGGCAACGAGTGCGCGGAGGACCAGGTTCGAACCTGCAATAAACGACCCTTGCCACTTGGCTTTGATTCTGGACTCTGGTGGTTTGTTTTTGGGGGGTCTCTCGAATCGGGGCATATCAATCACTCAAAGAAAATTTTTATGTCCAGAGAAAAACAGAGTAAACCCTTCAGAATACTTATGGGACAGGTACATCTCTACATTTTTTACAACTCTTTAGCTTCTTTAATCAATAAGCCCACAGAGCTGCAATAGTGCTGTTGGCACTATTATTCTGCTCATTTTACTGAGGAAGAGACTGAGGTATGTAAATATGAGGTGCTCAGGTGAAGAACAGAAAAACTTGCCCATGGTAACAGAACAGAAATGGCAGTCTGGATGTGAATCCACTCAATCCATGCTCTTGACCATAATGACTTTTCTTTCGATTTTTAAATATGATCTTGATAATGGATGCAATTAAGTTGATAAAACAAGTCACATAGTTTATAGGAAAGTTACCTTTATAATGAAGGAGTGGGTAAAAATCATTGAGATACATTTTCTTTTTTGCTAAATGCAGTCAAAGTTAGAAAGATCCAGTGGTACAGACAATGGCTCAAGATTAATCTGCTTGTATTAATCTTTGCAGTTTGGTTCCTTCCACTATCAGAATGGGTAAAATTACATTTAGCCAAAGCCATGAATGTGTATTAGGATTATCTTTGGAAGTTCTACTCCCTAGTATTTAAAAAAAAATTATAAAATATATAAATATTCTCTAAAATTATATACCCTTTACACCAAAAATTTACATAGCTTACCAAAATTAGCAAGATCCCAAGTCACATAACCAGACAACACCTGTTTACATTCTATATTTAACTGGACTTCCATCAGATTTTTGGGAATTTGAAGTAAAATAAAAACATCTTTTTACCTACAAAGTTTAGCAGTCAAACTTGACAATAAAAAATGCTTTAGTAAATTACTTCCTAACTCAGTGCCACTTAACTAGATAATTAGGACAGATCTACTATATAGAGAGACCTGACAAGTCTGTGCTTTAGAGTGAATTATAAGTTGAAAAATCAGCATTTCAGATAAATGTCATCAAAGGTCAATCCAAGAGAGAAGCAGAGGTGGGGGTACATGGAGGTGTCATGAAACTATGAGGATTTGGGGAGCAGACACATCCAGATTTGAATCCCTGCTTCCATACTATCTTGCTATGTGACCCAGATTATTACTCCTCTTTGAGTCTATTATTCTCTCAACTGTAAAATCAGAAAGAGCAAATATCACCTTCTCAAGATTCTTGTTAAGATTTTATGTACTAAAATTATATGGAACCAGTTAATACAGTCTGGCATATTATAGGTGCTCAAAGTGACTTAGTTCCTTGGTATCACTATCCTTATGTGGAACTGCTGATGGTTGTCCTCAAGGTGGGAGTTCCCCTGCCAACAGTCATCTTTTCCACTATGTAGTAGGTAAAATACTTCATACCCTATCTATGAGGCCAAAGGAGTAAATGATAAATGCATATAAAGATCATGGGATAAGGCCAGGCAAACTGGAAGTATTTAATAGCTTAAAAAATAACACTACACTATTAACTACTAATTTCCCCTTGGCCATGTCCAACGCCTCCTCTCCTTACTCTATCTCCTGCCTCCCCAACACCCGGCCTCTCTAGCTTCCCAATTCATTAGATTTCAGTGTAGTCTCAAGATGTTAGGAAAATGGAAGTTTCACTTCAATAAAATATTATAGGGCTCTTCCCCGTATTAAACTTGTTTCCACAATAATTAAATTCCCTAGGTTGTTTCTTATCCTAGGAAATGGATAAGTTCCGATTTTTTAAAATTTCATTTTCTAGTCAATTCTAGCAATTGTGAAGGTGAAATGAAGAGCCAAATCCCAATGCCACTTAATCCAACAAAACTTTTTTATCACTCAAAGCATCTTGTTCAATCATTAGCACACTCATATTTTCAGAGACACTAAAGACATACATAATGACTCAGAGACTTAAAAATAAAATCATTAATAACAAGGCTCAATTTTTGTTATATAAGCCAGAAGTGTTTCATGTTGGTTAACACATTATTATTGTTGTTTTTGAAAAATCTCAGAATTTTCAACATCATTACAAATATTTTAGATTTAGTTAATACATTTTAATATAGAACTTTAGACTATAGTAAACACTTTTGCCTTTGACTACCACATATTATCCTGCAGAAAAGTCTTCAGAGGCTTGGGGAAGAGTTATATAATTAACTAATATATAAAAGGTCTCCATGCCCATGAAGGGATTCTAAACTAATCATATTATCTGGAGCTTTCACTTTAAATTGTCACGTAATTGAAGAGGTATTGAAGTCTTATTAGAAAATTCATATTGAGGTACAATCATTTAGTTATTTCAAGTCTTATTTTAAAGTGTGATATCATGCCAGTAAGTTTTCCAACTATGTTTTTAAAATAAATAAATCCTTAAAATAGCTAAGAATATTAATATTTTGCTACTAATATCCACTGGAGTAATTTATGGGGACATAGCCAGATAGAGTTCCTATTACATTATTCAAGGATTAGACTATCTGAACTATTCATTGTACACATAGTCCAAAGTTGTTTTATCATCCCTGCAGAAAGTAAGAAGCAAGTCCAGAACAATCAAACCCAGAAGAGATCATTCAAGCAATTGTTAGAGAAAAATAAATGCTTCAGAAAAAGTTGACCCAAGTCATTCTATCTCATTCTACTGTTTTCTTATCATGATAACACTTAATATATAACATTTTATTCTTCTATTTTATTTTGTTCTTCCTAAACGTAAGCCTCATGAAAACAGAGTCTATTCTACTCACCCACAACCTATAAAAGGTGCTATATGTATTCTAAACTACATTTAGTTTGAGTTCACAGTATTTAGTCAACTTTTAGGGATTTTAACACATCATTTTCTTCTTTTTTTTTTAAAGTGTATTTATTTTGAGACAGAGAGAGCGAGCGTGATGTGGGGCTCAAACTCATGAACTGTGAAATTATGACTTGAGCCGAAACCCAGAGTCCAGACGCTTAACCTACTGAGCCACTCAAGTGCCCTTCATTTTTTTTTCCTTCTATTTGCCTTATGCTTAAGTTTCTCCCTTCCTTGAATATGTAAGCATGTTGACAAACCAGGTGTTGAAATAAAGAAGTATTAATAGGGAATTTTCTATAAATAACTAATACTGCTGTGTTAGAAAAGAAAAAAAAAAAAAAGAGAGATGAGACCAGTTAACCATTGGAGAGCAAATTTTCGTCGTTTTTTAGCCATTAAGAGAAAAGAAACAGATGGTTTTTTGACAGTGTGGTATTCTTCCCTCTTGAGGTTTGAGAAACACATATCTAATGGTTATGCCTTCAGGCAAAAGTCTTAACTAATCAAACTACTAATCTGCTGTCCAATGTTACATGCTGCAAATCACGTGAGTTTAAAATAGAATGTCATTAAAGAGGTTTTCTATATAGTCATGTTGAATACTGCAATAGAGAGGAAAAGATTATCTGTCAGAAATGTGACTGCCCAAAAAGTGGATGAATGGGTAGGTGTGTATGTCTAAAATCTTTGCTATAACAAAAGCATACCTAAACTCTTAAGGTATTAAAACTGACATGTTTAAAGATAGATAGGTAGGTAAGTAGATAGATAAAACTAGCATACTGTATTTTTCAAGGATACAGAGTTTGAAAGAAGATTTTGCTCCTTCTGTGGATTTAAATTATTTTGCAAACCAAGCATTAAGAATAATAGTCTATTCTGTGTATGGCAATTGATTATTAAAAAATGAAGGAATAGATTTTTACCAAATTGAGTGGTTTGCTGAATTTGCTTCTCTCCACTATCTTTGCAGTGCACTGGCAAATCATTGACC